>NW_007027783.1:0-881 GCF_000164805.1 Carlito syrichta | reverse complement strand
TAGGTCAAAATAAGCGATCAGACTAGAGTAACCTCTGTGATCTCCGATTCCAGCTTCTCCCTTTTTGTTTTTCGTTGCAGCATAGGGGTGGGGCTTTGTCTCCTGTTTCACACTGTTGCCTTAGGAGCTGAGTTAAGTTTGTTGCTAGGTGGGCGGGGCAATGGGAGTCTCTGCCTGGAGAATGGCAAGGCAGTTTAAGCAGGTCTGTTTTTCTCCGCTTGTCTCGGTCCTCTGGCTTGGGGTCTCACACTGTGTGCCTCAGCCAGGGTGGACCCGGAGTTCCAGAGCTCCAAAGTTCCAAAAGGCAGGCTGTAAATGACGAGAGTGGCACTGGGTCCCTACAGAGTATTCAGCCAGTAATGGAACCGGTGTCTCTGAGGGGCGGGCGCTCAGAGCCTCCCTGTGCGACCTGCGGTGCGGTGCCGGGTGCCGGGCCGGGGAGAGAGCTGGAGGGAGCAGGGACCCAAAACTTCCCCGCACGCTGCAATACCTGGCCTTAGGAAATGAGGTAAAGTTTGTTGCTAGGTGGGCAGGGCAATGGAAGTCTCTGCCTGGAGAATGGCAAGGCAGTTTAAGCAGATCTGTTTTTCTCCGCTTGTCTGGGTCCTCTGGCTTGGGGTCTCACGCTGTGTGCCTCAGCCAGGGTGGACCCGGAGTTCCAGAGCTCCAAAGTTCCAAAAGGCAGGCTGTAAATGACGAGAGTGGCACTGGGACCCTACAGAGTATTCAGCCAGTAATGGAACCGGTGTCTCTGAGGGGCGGGCACTCAGAGCCTCCCTGTGCGACCTGCGGTGCTGGGTGTCGGGCCAGGGAGAGAGCTGGAGGGAGCAGGGACCCAAAACTTCCCTGCACGCTGCAATACCTGGCCTTAGGAAATGAGG
>NW_007027782.1:0-510 GCF_000164805.1 Carlito syrichta | reverse complement strand
GAGCAGCAAGACAAGACTGCTGTCTGACAGGGAGACCAACCAGTGCAGACCCTTTACCCTCCCGATCAGGGCTTAATCTCAATTTCTGGGCTTGCTTACTTTCAGCAAAACAAAGAGTCAGAGCCTCTTACGTCTAGCTGTTTGGAGGCTGCCCTCAGGAGAGGCAGGGACTCCCTGGCGGCCTGCTTATCCCACCAAGCAGGCTTTCCTTCAGATGGGTCCCTCCTCTTAGTCGTAGACACTGGGGCAGGACAGTGGGTTGGAGTTTTCTCCCCAAGTGGATAGTTGGGCTCACTGCTGGGTTGGGTTCCCCTCCACCTGTGTACCTGCTGTAACTGTGTAGCCTTTTGTGTGTTCTGGAGCTGGCAATGTTTTGGAGCTTGTATGTTTGGAGCTGGCAAATGAGAAGATTCTAACATTTGGGGCTGGGAAACTGATTTAATGAGAGCACAGGGCAGAGGAAGAAGGTGGAGAAGGGATTGTGGCAGCCTGGTGACATGGCTCCAGTTT
>NW_007027781.1:0-628 GCF_000164805.1 Carlito syrichta | reverse complement strand
TTTAATGACAAGTTCAAATTTTTAATGGCTATAAGAGTAGTCTATTTCATCCTGTTTGAGCTTCAGTAGTTTATAGTTTTTAAGAATTAGTCCATTTCTTTTAAAGTTGTTGAATTTATAAGTGTAAATATGTTCATAATATTCCCTTATTATTCTTTAAATGACTGAAAGAATTGTTATGATATCTTGTTTCATGACTGATATTGGTATGTATCTTCTCTCTTTTTATTTTATCAAGCTGCTCAAGCTTTATCAATCAGTTTTATGTTTTATTGATTTTTCCCTATTGTTTTCCTTTTCAATTTCATTGATTTCTGCTTTTGTCTTTATTATTTCTGCTTGTTTTGAGTTTACTTTGCTCTTGTTTTTTATTGAGATAGGAAATTAGATGATTAATTTGAGACGTTTTCTAATGTAATACTTTCCTCTTTTCTAACGTGATAACCCAGCGTTATAAATTGCCCTCTCAGCACTGTTTTAACTGTATCCCACAAATTTTGCCATATTGCATTTGTTTTTATTCAGTTCTGCATATTCTATTTATTTATTTATTTATTTGTTTATTTATTTATTTTATTTTTTTGAGTTGGAGTCTCACTCTGTCGCCCAGACTGGAGTGCAGTGGCTG
>NW_007027780.1:0-715 GCF_000164805.1 Carlito syrichta | reverse complement strand
ACAACTAAGGCCAGATTACAGGACAAAAATAATCTTCTCACCATATTTGGATGTAACTCTTGTCTTAAGGTGAACCCTGTAATCCATCCCTTTCCGTGTATCTCGCTATTTTGAGAGGGGACAAGGGTTTGGCAATTGCCAAATATTTAGTATGTATTTTTAAAGTTAACGTGTAATCATTGATTCCACGACCCTAGGAAAATTCTGGGCATCTGTATTTTTGTATTCAGAGTTTGGAATCCAAATTGACAGGGAAAATCAGGGTATCTTGCAGAGAATGGAAAGGGAATCCGGTTCTTGGAGTTCTCAATTGCCTAAGGCTACAAGGTGTCTTGACAAGATTTAATCAGCAATCTCGGCTTCTAAGTCTGCATATTTTTAGTGTGTCTTTTGAAAAAGGAACCAGGAATCTTGGATTGCATTTCCTGAAGAAATTTATGGGAGTCTTTCTCTTGATATCCAAGCAACTAGAATCCTAGTTCACCAGGAAAAGTCTTGGCATATTGTGGAAAATGAAGTAGGAATTTCAGTTCTGGGAGTCATCATATACAGAACACTACACGACCTGTTGCTACGGAAAAATAAGGAATCTTGGTTACACGAGTCCTCCATTTCAAAATTCTACAGAGCGTATTGCTATGAGATAACCACCAATCAGGATAGGGGAGTGGGAATCTGGATAATGGGAGTCCTCATACAGGAAACTGCATTGTGG
>NW_007027779.1:0-807 GCF_000164805.1 Carlito syrichta | reverse complement strand
AAGATGCATATTATAATTTCTGGAGTTAACCAATAAAAAAGGCAAATAGATAGAATTAAAATCTAATAAATAAATCAGTTAAATGCAAAAATGTATTTGTTTAAGCATGCTCATAGACCCTTCAGTTTTAATTTATAAAAACAGGAATTACCTAAAATGTCTATCAATATAAAATTAGAGGAGCAGATTGTAAAGCTTTCTCACAACAGAACACAACTAAGCAATTCAAAGGAACAAGCTATTGAAAGCACACACTCTGAGAAATCTCCTAAGCACTTGTCCTGAGTGACACAGCTGAACAGAAAATAATACGTATTGTCTACATTCAGGCAAAAAGTATTTATGGTAAAAGATATCACAACAGAAAATTGTCTCCAAGTACACAAACACACAAAAATCCTGTAAAGAAACATAGGGAATTTCCTGGAAATGATGGACATATTCTATTCTTAAAAGCCTCTTTCTCCTTTTCCACTCTTTTTCTCTTCCTTCCTTCCTTCTTACATTCCTTTCTTTTTTGGGAGGCAGAGGCAAGAGGATTGCCTGAGTCCAAGTGTTCAAGACCAGCCAGACAACATGGCAAGACCTTATCTCTACAATAAAAAAAGGTAGGTAAGGTAGTGCACACCTGTGGTTCCAGCTACTTGGAAGACTGAGGCAGAAGGATCACCTGGGCCCTGCAGGTTGAGGCTGCAGTAGCCATGAGCCTGCCACAGCACTCCAGCCTGGGTATAGAGTGAGACTACTACTTAAACACACACACACACACACACACACACACACACACACACACACACAGTTGTGAGG
>NW_007027778.1:0-706 GCF_000164805.1 Carlito syrichta | reverse complement strand
CCAGGCTGCAGTGCATGGCATGCTCACAGCCACTACAGCCTCGACTTGTTGGGTTCAGGTGATCCTTCCACCTCAGCCTTCCAAGTAGCTGGAACTACAGACTTGTGTCACCATGCCTGACTAATTTTTATTGATTTGTTGTATTGACAAGGTCTCAACAAGTTGCCCAGGCTGGTATCAAACCTCTGGGTTCAAGCAATCCTCTCTCCTTGGCCTACCAAAGTGCTAGGATGACAGGCGTGAGACACTGCACCTAGCCACCTCTGTTCTTTTTTGGTTACTATTTGCATTAAATATTTATTCCAGTACCTTCACTTTCAGCATATATGTGTCCTTAAAGCTAAAGTGAGTTTCTTTTAGCCAGCAAATAGTTGGATATTGGGTTTTTTAAAGTCAATTCAGCCACTGTCTTTTGATCATAGATTTAATTCACATATATTCAAAGCAATAATTGATAGGTGAGGACTTACTATTACAGTTGTATTAATTGTTTTCTAACTATTTTGTATTTTTTGTATTTCCTTTGTAACTTTCTTCCTCTTTTTCTGCCTTCTTTTGTTGTATGATGACTTTTTGTTAGGTATGTTTTACTAAAGTATTTTTGCTAAATACTTTATGAAAGTATACTAAATACTTTTTGTTTTATTTTTATTTTTTATTTGTTTTTTTAAATCAATATTTTTTATTTAAAATTGTGGGGTACAGT
>NW_007027777.1:0-754 GCF_000164805.1 Carlito syrichta | reverse complement strand
AGTTATCCCTAGGAGAAAATTCTACCCGCGTCATTTCCATAATTCTATCCATGTGTAATATATTTTCCCTTTCCATTTTAAATATATTAAATTTGAATCACGTTCACATCAGCTTTTATTTTCAAGGATACTCTTTATGTCTAAAGTAATTAATATATTTTCAAAGTATGTTCATTCTAATGTTTTTTTTTTCCTATTTGGAAATACTAATATTAAGCAGACGAAAACATAATTTATTTTTTTCTTTGAAGTAGTGCTTAATGAGATGTTTTGGAGAGAGCTGGGAAAAAATTCATGTGTATTCAGTTACTTCACAGAAAGCCTAGTTTCTGTTATTAAGGAAAAGATATTGACCCAATTAGGCAAATGTAAATTGATGGTGGAACTACATAAGAAAAATTATTGTTTATGCACCCAATCTCTGATTGTGAGCCAAGTAAGAATAACCAATAATATGAACTGACTCTTAGATTCTACCTATACTTTTGGATACTTGAATGTAAATAGTCTATAGCAGGTTAAGTCTCATTACACACTTGGTGAATAGTCAATTCCAAAATAACATGCTTTACCAAGCACCAGGCATAGGTCATTGCTACATTCGTTCTTCTGCGTTTGTGAAAGTACATTCAGCCATACTTTTTCGTATGGTTCACTCATTTTCTCAACAACTGTTTGTGTCAAAGAAGAGAGAATAGGTGAACCAATTTTATATCTACAATTATAGGAATATTTTAAACATAAAATGATACCG
>NW_007027776.1:0-866 GCF_000164805.1 Carlito syrichta | reverse complement strand
CCCGGGCCGCGGCCTCCCACGGAGTGCTTCGGACTCCCGCGCTGCGGGAGCCCAGAGTGTGGCTCGCGGCGACTGGGACGACCGCGGAGCTGGGCCCCCCGGTGGCCGCGGAGCTGAGCCCCCCGCTGGCGGCGGAGCCGGGCCCCCCGCAGGCGGCGGAGCTGGGGCCCCCCTACCACGTCGAGGGAACGTGAGTCAGGCCGCTCTTGGACATGGACCCTTAACCGTGAGTTCACAGACTCTTCTTTTCTTGTATTTTCTAACCTGTGTTGTGGCTTTTGCTGGAAGTGCAACTGCTGGATTATGCATGAGAGTATCCCGTTTTCTGAGAAGTGTGTGTGGAAGGACTGCCCTATTCCCACGGAATGTATGTGGCCATAAATGTGTCCACTGATTCCTCAGTGTTCGTTCTGTTCCATGGATCAATCGTTAGGGTTTTATACCATTGCCTCTGTGTTTGGTTTACTGGACTTTGGTGAAAGCAGAAAGTGTGAAACCCTACACTTTGCCCATTTTGAAGAGAGTTTGGGCTATTGCCGGTCTCATGCAATTCTTCTGAAAGACTAGACATTTGGGTTTTGGTCGAGATTTCTTTGTGTTTTTAATGCGTTGTGTAGTAGTGGCATCTTCCCACGTCATGGTTTTTATTTATTGAACCGAGCATTTCCTTTCCATTGGCTTATGTCCTCTGCAATGTCTATCAGCATGAGTGTGTACTGTTTAGTGTACTGTTCTATTGTCCGCTTAACTTGGTTTTGTACTATTTTGTGGTTTTGGCTGCTACGGTAATTGAATTGTTTCCTTAGTGGTTTCTTCAGGTGGACTTTGAAAGTGTAGAGAGACACCAGGTGTTTGTATGTTGAATT
>NW_007027775.1:0-840 GCF_000164805.1 Carlito syrichta | reverse complement strand
TAGCTGGTACTAACTCAGACACATCCTGAATCCTTAACTAATTTTATTGTTAATTTAATTAAACTAGATTTCTCTATGTTCAGAGAATAAGATTTCGACTGGAAATTGAATGAGTCTGCAGAGAATACCGTATTGCTTCTTGAGCAGCAAGGGCTATTAATGTGATTCCTTTCTGTAAGGTGGAAGTTCTTCTGTCACTGTATGCAGATAAAGATACAAACTGTGCAATTTTGAATCAGTCTATGTACATAAGAAGGAGCTGTAGACAGGGTACTGGTATGAAACAGAACTTGGAGGAAATATGCCAGATATTGTAATAAAAATCACAATGCGTAGCCAAAGTCTGTCCAAGACAGACAGGACAGTATTATGTGTAATTAAAAGTGGGATTTGGAATAGAGTTAGGGTTTAATTTTTGTATCTCCTCCTCAATTCCCTATGTGTGTGTGTGTGTGTGTGTGTGTGTGTGTGTGATTTTCTATTCAGAATTAAGCACAATGGGGAACCGTAAAAATTCAAAGCCCCAATAGGTTAGAATGTTCTGAGGACAGACATGTGGCAAACTTGAGAGAAATATGAATAACACCTCTGAAAAGGCAGTCTTCACTTCCAGATCCAGCAGCCATGGACTGGGGCTGCTCTCTGATGGCAAATTTCTCTGCAGGAGCTTAGTAAAGCAAAGAATGCCTGAAGTGTTTGATTCACTTCTGCTTCTGTGACAGAGGTAAGTTTCTCATTCTCACCCAATTTTGTGTTAGATACTGGAGCATACAGAAGTACTAAAACAAGTTATCTATTATTTTCATTAGCATTTATTGATCACTTAACTACACAAGCCTG
>NW_007027774.1:0-548 GCF_000164805.1 Carlito syrichta | reverse complement strand
TGCACTTATCCCAAGTCTACACTAGGCTCCCGGGCAGTTACATCAGGGAGTTGACTGGCCGTGAGAGGTGGTGTGAAGGATGGTTATAAGTTGAGAGGCTGTGGGGCCAGACTGTCCCTGTCCACCACCGATGAGCCATGCAACTCGGGGCAGATTAAGTGATCTCTCCAGACCTGCAGTCTCATCTACAGAACAGAAATGGTCATGGCACCCACCTCGCAGACTTCTTGCAGTCACCCAAGTTATTAGTTCAGAACAGGGCATAAGAGGTCAGGTGCCCTTGGTGAGAAGCATTTCATATTTACCTGATTCTTCTGCAGCCCCACCCTTGGGTCCCTCCCAGATTGGCTGGGAGGGGGCCTCCGGCCCTCCTGGGGTTAGGCACACCCAGCCCATCCATAAGGTGCCCTCACACCTCCTCATCCTGACCCAGATGCCGACCTGACCTTTGACCAGACGGCGTGGGGGGACAGTGGTGTATATTACTGCTCTGTGGTCTCGGCCCAGGACCTCCAGGGAAACAATGAGGCCTACGCAGAGCTCATCGT
>NW_007027773.1:0-766 GCF_000164805.1 Carlito syrichta | reverse complement strand
TATCACAAGAATCACAGAGACAGGGAGGGCAAGTGCATCCATAGGAGGGCAGGTGGGGTGGGGTCAAGTACGATTGAATATGTGGGTCTGCAACTCATGGCTGAGATCTGGATCATAGATATGGATTTGGGAGCCTGCTGGTTAAGGCCCAGGTATTAAGTAAGGTTCTCTGAGGAGGGTGCATGTGCTAAGGTGAGGGGCAGAAAAGAACTCATAAGAATATGGAGGTTAGCAGGGGGGCAAAAGAAGAAATTAAGAGAAAGATAGGTGCAGAAGGAGTGACAGGAGACACAGAAGAAACCTTCAGAAGGGGTTGCATCAGTGACAGCAGGTGTCAGGGTCAGGCACAAAGGCCAGATGTAGGCACCTGTAATAGAAGGTAGTAAGGTCCCTTGGAGCCAAAGGACCAAACTGTGTTTCTGGGGCTCTAGTTTATGAAATTAATTCTTTCAGTTCCCTGAATTCCAATCACCTCACATGCTTATTTAAAATTCAAATGTTGGACTTATTCCCATGCCTCGTGAATCAGAATATCTCTGGACAAGTTCCAGGAATTTTAACATGTTTTTCAAGAGATTCTGATGTTTTAGGATGCTAGGATAGTATATGAGCTTTCTGCCTGAGTTTTGAAGACCAAGAAATAAAAGGCGGGCTTAGAAAGAGAAAACAATTCTGGCCCGAGAACTGTGAGTTGGAAAGTAGAAGCAGTCAATAGTAATACATGACAGAGTCAGGTGGATGCCAGGACCCACATTTCACTGGGAAT
>NW_007027772.1:0-829 GCF_000164805.1 Carlito syrichta | reverse complement strand
GACGGCACAAATATGGCAAGGAGTATAAGACGGCATTAATAAGGCAAGAAAAATCAGACGGACTAATAAGACAAGGGGTATCAGACGGCACTAATCAAGTAAGGTGTATCAGACGGCAATAATAAGGCAAGGAGTATTAGGCAGCATTAATAAGGCAAGTAGTATCAAACGGCACTAAGAAGGCAGGTAGTATAAGACGTCACTAACAAGTCAAGTAGTATCACACGGCACTAAGAAGGCAAGTAGTATCAGACGGCACTAACAAGGCAAGTTGTGTCAGACGAAACTAAGATGGCAAGTAGTATCAGACGACACTAAGATGGCAAGGAGAATCAGACGACACTAAGAAGGCCAATAGCATTAGAAGACACAAAGATGGCAAGAAGTATCAGACGACACAAGAAGCTAGGTAGTCTCAGATGGCACTAAGAAGGGAAGTAGTATCAGATGGCACTAAGAAAGCAAGGAGTATCCGACTGCACTAATAAGGCAAGGAGTATCAGACGGCACTAATAAGGTAAGGAGTATCAGACGGCACTACCAAGTCAAGGAGTATCAGACAGCACTAATAAGGCAAGTAGACACAAAAGGCAATAATAAGGCATTGAGAATCAGATGGTACTAATAAGACAAGTAGGATCAGATGGCACTAATATGTCAAGGATTATCAGAAGGCACTAATAAGGCAGGGAGTATCAGATGGCCCTAATAAGGCAAGGAGTATCAGAAGGCACTAATAAGGCAAGCAGTATAAAACGGCACTAAAAAGACAAGGAGTATCACACGGCACTAATAATTAAAGGAGTATCAGATGGCACTAATAAGGCGA
>NW_007027771.1:0-738 GCF_000164805.1 Carlito syrichta | reverse complement strand
GAAGCATTTAGTAGGGGCATGCAGAGGCAAACAGTGGGTCCATTCCAGAAGCAGACAATGGGTCCATCATGGAGGCATGAGGAGGTTCCACCATGGAGAAACATGGTGTAAAACAACAGAGGCTTGTGGTGGGGCCACTGTGGAGGCAAGAAGTAGGTCCCACTCAAAGTAATGTGATAAGTCTATTCCTGAGGTATATGTCAGGGCCACCACAGAGGCATATGGCTGGGCCACTGCAAACGAATGCATCCATCCTTAAAAGGGATGGGCAAGTCCATCCTAGAGGTATGTGGCAGGGTCATCACAGAGACATGAGAACTGTACACCATAGAGATACCTGGTGGGACCTCGGCAGAGGAATGTGGTGGGACCATCATTAAGACATGCAGTGGATTAATCTCAGATCCATGCTGCTGTTCCATACCAGAGCATTGGAAAGGGTAGTACAAAGGCATGTGGCAAATCCACACAGGTGTTACATGATGTGTCCATCTTAGAGTCACAGAGTGGGTCCATCCCTTAGGCACACTGAAGGGCCATTCCAAAGGCATGTCCTGGGTCCACTTTAAAGGCATGCAGCAGATCCATTACAATGGCACACAGTGAGTCCATCCTGGAGGAATGTGGCAGAACTACCACAAAGGCATGAAATTAGGCAAACATGCAACAGGACTTCCATGAAGGCGCACAGTGAAGCAACCCATGAAAGTACACAGTGGGGTAATTGTGGAGTCATGT
>NW_007027770.1:0-556 GCF_000164805.1 Carlito syrichta | reverse complement strand
AAAAAAAAAAAGTCAGGATTAGAGTTCTCCAAAGAAACAGAACCAGTGGGATGTATAGATACAGATTCATAGAGAGAGAGGATACATAGGTAGAGCTATAGATGTATGGATATGTATGGATATGCCAAAAGATGGAGAGGCACAAAGAGATTTCATTGAAGGAACGGATTCCTGCCATTATAAGGAACTGGCTCATGCTTACAGAAAGCTGGGAGACCCGTGATCTTCTTTCTACAAGCTGGAGACCCAGGAGAGTTGGTGGTACAGTTTCAGGTCAAGTGTAAAGGCATGAGAACCAGGAGAACTGATGGTTTGGGGCTCTGTCTGAGGTAGAGGACTGATGTCCCAGCTCAAACAGGTAGGCAGGAGATAAAGAAGTGAATTTCTCATAGGCCGGGCTCGGTGGCTCAGCCTGTAATCCCAGCACTTTGGGAGGCCGAAGTGAGTGGATTGCCTGAGCCCGCGGGTTCGAGAGTTGCTTGGGCAACTCCACAATAATTCAAAAATTAGCCAGGCGTGGTAGCGCGCGCCTGTGATTCCAGCTACTCTGGAAGGG
>NW_007027769.1:0-750 GCF_000164805.1 Carlito syrichta | reverse complement strand
TTTTCACCATTTACAGAGAAAAACAGGTTCAGACAGGATCAGTTTTATGGCCATTCATATGTCTGTTAAGAAGCAGGGTTGGTATAAAATTTAAGTATCTTTTTTACGCTTTGGAATCATGGGTTGTTACTCAACATATAGTAAGCTTTGATGTGACATCTGATTAGGAAGAATGTAAGTAGTGTACAGGATAGAGCATATATATTTTATTTTTAAAAACAAGTATAAAACAAATTTTCAATAATTCTCATGAATTCGCACTTAAAGAGGCTTGAAAGTAACTTCTCATGCTCCTTGATTTCTTGCCACAAAATCTTTTAAAAGCTTTCTTTTTAAAGAGGTGCTTTAAGTTTCAATTAGTTGCATGTTTTCCATAAACAAACTCTTATCTCAAGCTTTAGAGACTATTTTTTAAAAGCAGTATTAATAGAGCAAGCAGCATATGAGTGCTTGTGATATTGACAAAAGCTAAGGATTAGAAATATTAGTTAAAGATGCTTTAAACACTGCAATTCCAGTACTCCAAATGAAAAAAATGACCTATTTTCTCTGCTTTCTTGGTGAAAGGGGCGCCCTGTAATGACTCCACGCCAGTCTGAACTGAGAGATTTATTAAAGGGGCAGTTACACGAAGGGACTGTAACCGAGGAAGGACGAGAGAGAGAGAAAGAGAGAGAGACCGAGAGAGAAAGAGAGCAAGAGAGTAAGAGAGTGGCGGGGATAGAGAGAGAGAGCAAAAGGGGGGGGAGG
>NW_007027768.1:0-516 GCF_000164805.1 Carlito syrichta | reverse complement strand
GATTCAGGACACGAGTAACACAGATTCCTTATTCTTATTTAGCAATAGGCAGTTAAGTTTACTATATGTGAGGTCTCCCATTACCCAGATTCCTACTTCAAAAACTGATTCGTGGTTACCTCTGAGGAGGACAGAGTGTAGTTTTTGGGATTTAGGACTCAGGAAACCAAGATTCCTTATACTTCCTTAGCAATATGACGTGTACTTTCCTGTATATAATGACTCCCAATACCCAGCTTCCCGATTCCCTCTGCAGGATGCTGAGACAGTTCCTGGTGACCGAGAATTCCCATAGTTTGGATATGAAGAGAAAGACTCCCATAATGTACTTTGGGAACTTGAAACCAAGATTCCTTGTTCCCCTTCACATGACCTCCCAAAAATGTGGTATCTTCAAAACCCAACATCCCAAATCCGACCAGTCCGCCCACAAGAATTTTCTGTAATTTGAGATCACATGAATTGAGAGATTTTGTACCAATATGCCTTTTGATTCTGGGGAACATGATTATGGTG
>NW_007027767.1:0-785 GCF_000164805.1 Carlito syrichta | reverse complement strand
CAGCTAAAGAATCAATTTGATCTTGTAGATCATTAATAGTTCCAGAGAGAGTTTGAACATCATCAAATTAACTGACGAGACAACTTATTATAGGTATTAACAGCGACCCCTATTCCCGCTCCGCCGGAGGCTACAGCGGCTATAACCCCCAAGCTTAGAAGTAGGGGAATGGCTTGGAGAGCACGCCGGTGGCGTCCCGCTATAAGGTCAAGACTAGGGAGAGGGACAGGTTCATCCCCGGGGATGATAGAGATGTCGGGGAGAAGGCTAGCTGTAACGCAGAGGCCTGTCCAATTGAAAGGGAGCATGGTGTAGGCAAGGTTGCCCCCACAAATGAACACTTGTCCTGGAGGGGGGCAGATGGAGGTGGAAACGTTAGTTACAGTATGACAATCGGAAAAGGTGACAAATCCGACGTCACTATCATAAGAATTATTTTGAAATTTTCCTTGGAAGCAACCGGAGGAATTGAAACCCGAGGGCTGTACTCTGAAGGGGGGTGATAATGAGCAATTGGCATCTCCATTGAAAGGGACATAGGAAGCGTTTAAGACAGGAATGGCAGTAGGTAGAGGCATACCAACGGTCATACATAGCCAGCAGTCCTGTGCAAGGGAGGGGTTAGTGGAGTTTACTAGAGAGAGAGAGTGGCTTCGAGGATTCCCTGTGTGTATGGATCCAAGGTAATGTCTCTGGGTTTTGGAAGGGCGAGTGGGTGGTAGTCTAAGTGAGGGTATAACTGTCAGGTCAGTTCTTGGATGTGTTGGGCAACAAGAGTTTGTTTT
>NW_007027766.1:0-739 GCF_000164805.1 Carlito syrichta | reverse complement strand
CCACTGCTTAGTTTGTCTTACAGTTTAGGGTAAGCACTTCTGTTTTTCCAATTTTGCTCATCTTATTCAATTTTATAACGTAATTAATTTCCATATTTGTTTTATTTCTCATTAGACGGTCAGTTCTGTGAGATCAACGACCATACCTTAGATGCAATTATGAAATTTTTTGCAGTATCTGGCATTCAAAAAATTTTGCTGGATGAAATGGAATAAAAAATAAAGTAGTCTATGATTTTACTTTAGGAATAGTCACATGTGCTGTGTTAAGTAGTCCAAAACACACGTAGACATGATTTTGTTTGGCTGGATTATCTACAGTTTCAGTCAACTTTTCCTTTTTAAATGGTTTCTAACCTGATAAATTATACTCTATTGTGAAGTGTATACTGCATAACCTGTTAAAACAGATGAGACAATGAAATATAACAAAAGTCCATTTGGACATTTATATCAGATTCTGCATTAAAATAAATTATGTCTAATGTAACTGTAAATGATTTACACATTTTTCTAAAATATCTACATATGTTTTATATTTCTCTAACCCACTTCGGTGATGATCTTTATATTTTTCGCTAGAAAAATTTTTTTAGTCATTCTTAGACCCATAGAAACCGTAAGTTTCAATTTCCTGGAAATTAAAAGGAAGCTCTTTCGGGAGGGTGTGTGTAAAAAATATACACAGAAAATCATTAGTCCTGCACAGCACAGAACAAGACAAAGGAAGATATGAGGA
>NW_007027765.1:0-765 GCF_000164805.1 Carlito syrichta | reverse complement strand
TAATTATATTCCATAATGCAAAAGTATCTACAAGCACTCGTTCTGGACCTGGAGAGTGTAATATAGTTTCAATATTTCCCCAAACTTTGTCCATGTTTCTAAATTAAGGATGCCTTCTTCAGGGAACCAGGAGCACTGTTCTTGCACAAAATGGAGAAAACGAGATAATCTTGTAGAGGAAACTATTTATTTATATTTTTCGGGTCTTGGAGTCTCACTCTGTTGCCCAGCCTGGAGTACAGTGGTCGCTCTCGCTCACTGCATCCTCGACCTGCTGGGCTCTGGCAATCAGTTCGTCTCAGCCTTCCGAGTAGCCAGAATTACAGGAAAGCACTTCCATGCCCAGCTGATTTTTTTATTTATTGTAGAGATGAGGTCTCACCAAGTTGGCCAGGCAGGTCTCGAACCCACTAGCTCAGGCAATCTACTCACCTCTGCCTCTCAAAGTGCGGGATTACAGGCTGAGACACCAACCTCAGCTTAGAGAAAACCTTATTCCTCTTTTAGAAAGCATATCCATCAAAAATCTTATGAACAATCACTCTGGCCCATGATTGTATAACAGCTCTAAAACTGCTTACACTGCCTAGCTCTGCCTGTCTCTACAGAGGGGTCTGCAGCACCATAGGAATGTTTTGATCCATTCTGATTAAAGTAAGGCTTACCTTTCAGGTCCCTGTTCTGGTGTCACTTGCCAGATTCCAAGTCCAGCAGGTCAGGGTTTCCTAAAGGAGGAACAGCGTTGATGTAGGAGAAAATTTGGCC
>NW_007027764.1:0-653 GCF_000164805.1 Carlito syrichta | reverse complement strand
GTTCTCACTCATAAGTGGACCCTGACCAATTATCATAATACTGTAAGAAAGGGATCGCAGCTGTTGACAAACTGCCCCGGGAGCGGGTAGGCGGGATTGACAATAGTGGGAAACTGCCAGGGGTGGGTAAGGGCAAACTTCATAACAAAATACCTGCATAATGAACATTTGTATACCTAACCCTGAATTGTACCCCACATCTTCAAAAAAAAAATTAATAGAAACTCTTTCCATAAATTTCTAGCCCCATAATCAGACTTCATTTTTTAACCATTCTTCAATGTGTCTGCCTTTTACCATATATATAAATATATATATATAAATATATATATATATTTATATATATATATATATATATATATATATATATATATATATATATAATGTCACCAGAATTAATTATTTATGAGCTTGGATTGCCTGGGCTTCCAGCCATAGTACATACATTGCAATCTTTGAAATATTAAGATTTTTAAAAGTAGATCTTATTCTTTAAATAGGCACATAGACTGGATTTGAATGTGCATCCTTAGACTTTCTCAAGTCTGTGAAAGAGAAATATATCATTCAGGGAAGGATTCTCTAGTGACATTCTGTCCCAGTGCTTCAGCAAGACAATGGTGCTTAATAATATATTGCCAAGTGTCACATAT
>NW_007027763.1:0-995 GCF_000164805.1 Carlito syrichta | reverse complement strand
TCAGGTAGTCAATGTCATACGTCTCCTGCTGTCCCAGTTAGTGCAGAATATAGACTCTTAGCCAGAGGGGAAATCGTGGTTGCCAGGTGGGCAGGGTGGCCCCAAGGGGTGGAGCCTGTGATTTTTCAAGAGAAGACTAAAATCCAGATGTTAGTGTGAAATCCGAGTGTTCAGAAGTCTTATAAAGGCCACTCACATTTGAGGGACTAGATGGCAAGAAATGGGCAGTCCTTTCTCTCTCTCTCTCTCTCTCTCTCTGCTTGCTCAATCATGTGTGCTTTGTGGAGTATCTGAGCCAGAGAACTGAAATATTCTCAACCTCCCCCTTTCCCCCACAGCAGGTCATGAGTCCCCAGTAGAATGCAAAGCAGGGAATTGTGTCAGGGAGAAGGACATGGCCAAGTGTCTGGGTGTGTGTCCATGGCTGGTATCAGCCTGTAGATGTGAGCAAATGCTACTCTGTGGGTGATGAGGATGAGACAAGGCCATGTGGGTCAAGCTGAACCTCAGTACCCAGCCCACAAAGAAGAGGTGTGTGTTGGAGGATAAAGCCACACCCCACCTTGAGGGGATTACTCATGTGTAGTTAATGCACATTAAATATATTTTAATGTATAGCAGAAACTAAAGAGAATTTTAAGCTATTGTTGTTTGATAATCACTAATGCTATTGTTATCCTCACCTCCCACTCATGTGAATACTTGGCAACAGACATATATTGCATTAGGAAGAATCTTTTAGGTATCTTGCTTGTCATGTCCTCCCTCCCTCCCTGCCTCCCATCTATTTAGCTACCCACCCATCCAAACATTTATTACTCATCTATCCACCCATTCAACAATTAATCTGTCATCATCCACTCACTCACCCACCCAGCCAATCATCCATTCAACCATCCACCCATAATCCATCCACTTGGCCCACCATTTATCATCCATCCGTCTATCTAGCCATCCATTCATCATCCATCTACTCACTCATCTATCCACCCAGC
>NW_007027762.1:0-757 GCF_000164805.1 Carlito syrichta | reverse complement strand
GCCTTTTGCTAAGAAAGAATAAGGAATCTGGGTTACACGTGTTCTCTATCCCAAAAGAACTACAGGGCCTCTTGCTAAAGGCTAAACAAAAATAAGGGATTCGAAGCAGGAATGTGTGTAATACTCCTCTTAACATGAATCTTCGAGGCCTCTTGCTAAGAAAAAATAAGGAATCTGATTTACACGGTTCGTCAATAACCAAATCTCCATGACGTCTTGCTAAGGGCTAAACAGGAATCAGGGTTTCAAAACAGGAATCTGGGGAATGAGGGTCCTCATATACAGGACACTACATGGCCGCCAGCGAAGCAAGAATAAGGAATATTGTCACACGAGTCCTCAACCCGAAAAAATTTTCAGGACGTCTTGCTACTGGATAAAAAAGAATCAGGACTTCGAGCTCCCCTCATATTTTGGAGTTATTTATCATGTGGATTTTAGGGATCAGTAAATTCAGGACTCCAGCAACCTTCTGGTCCTCTTCATAGTTCTAAACGGGTATCTGGCCCTATAAGTCTGTTAGGTTACTCAAGACAACTAAGGCCAGATTCTAGCATGAAAGGGATCATCCCGCCATATTTGGTTGTAACTCTTGGTCTCAAGATGAACCTTGTATTCTCACACTTCCCTTTGCCCTTTTATTTTGAGAGGGGACGAGGGTTTTGCAGATGCAAAATGTTTAGTAAGTATTTTTAAGGGTAACCCTGAATCACGGATTCCTTGTCCCTAGGAAACTTGTGGGCATCTGTCTTTTTGT
>NW_007027761.1:0-383 GCF_000164805.1 Carlito syrichta | reverse complement strand
ATTGTACCCCTAACCCTTAACTGTACCCCACAAAACTATAATAAAAATACTGATTAATTATTATTAAAAAAAAAAAAAAAGTTTCATTTAATGAATTTCAGTGTTTTTATTTTGCTGCCAGTGCTTTCATAAAGAATTCCTGCCCTAATAATTCTTTTTAAGATTTATTGCTAGCCGGGCTCAGTCGCTCAGCCTGTAATCTCGCGCCTTGGGTAGCTGAGGTGATTGCCTGAGCCTACGGGTTCGAGACCCGCCTGGGCAACTTGGTGAGACTTCATCTCTACAATAAATCAAAAAATTAGCTGGGTGTGGTAGCACGCGCCTGTAGTTCCTGCTACTTGAAAGGCTGAAGTGGGAGGATCGCCGGAGCCCAGCAGGTCAAG
>NW_007027760.1:0-707 GCF_000164805.1 Carlito syrichta | reverse complement strand
AATTCAGCTAGTTTAGTCAGCTGTCCAGACAGCTGGGTAGGTAAGTAAATAGCTAGTTAAGTGAGCTGGTTAGCCAACTTGCTAGCTTAAGTCATCTAGGTAAGTCAGTTGTCTAGCCAGCTTGCTAGATAGGTAGCCAGCTAGTTAAATCAGCTAGCCAGCTGACTAGCTGGTTAATTCAGTTAGTTAAGTCAGCTGGAAACCAGCTGTCTAGCTAGTTAAGTCAGCTGGTTAAGTCAGTTAGCTATCCATCTGGTTAGTTAGTTAAAAAGCTAGATAGTTGGGCTTGGTGTCTCAGCCTGTAATCCCATGCCTTGGGAGGCTGAGGTGAGTGGATTGCCTGAGCCCACGGGTTCGAGACCCACCTGGGCAGCAAGACCTCATCTCTACAATAAATAAAAAAATCAACCAGGAGTGGTAGTACATGCCTGTAATTCTGGCTACTTGGAAGGCTGAGGAGGAAGGATTGCCAGAGCCCAGCAGGTCAAGGCTGCGGTGGTTGGAAGCAGCCACTGCACTCCAGCCTGGGTGACAGAGTGAGACTCCAACTCTAAAATAAAATAAAATAAAATAAAATAAAATAAAAAGCTAGTCGAGGCAGATGGCTATCCATCAGGCTAGCTAGTTATTTCAGCTAGTTAAGTCAGCTGACTAGCTAGAAAGCTACCTATATAAGTCAGCTACTTATGTCAGCTAGCTAGTTAGTT
>NW_007027759.1:0-710 GCF_000164805.1 Carlito syrichta | reverse complement strand
CCAGAGAGCAGCTACATGCCCGATTTTCGTCATAGGAGTAGAGGGAAGGGAATCATATGTTTCTTGTTTTCATTCCACCCACGGTAAGACCTCCAAGGGCCTGGGCACAGCAAATGGACTTCTTCCCATTGGACTATTGGGGCTTCATCTCTGGACACTCTTCTTAATTATTTCATCACTCAGAAAATGTGTTCATGACCTCTCTCCTGTCTTCTTGGCTATTGGGGTTCATATTGGTCTAAAAGTTTTTATAAAAATTTTTGTTATCATGTTCATGTCACTTAAGGAAGGAGAGGAGATAAGCCCAGTTTGCACCCCAATGAGTTTGCTTAACCAGAAAACTGTACAAACGGGAACCCCCACAACCAGAATTTACTTATAATAAATGACGTTTTTATTCTTGCATGTGTAAACTTCAGTCACCTTCGAAGGACTCTCCGTTTGAGGCTCTACACCTGTCGGGATGCTTTTTCCACTGCTCATAACATTTTTTGAACGCATCCATCTTGATCCCTTTTAGGGCTTTTGCTGTTTTTTCCTTTCACGTTTTCTACACTGGCAAAATGTTTCCCTGTGAGGATTTTTTTCATCTGGGGAAATGAATAAAATGTCATTTAGGGTGAGATCGGGGAACAGGGAATGAGAGGCATGGTGGACATGTTGATTTTGGTAAAAAAAAACAAACTGCTAAACACTCAACAAGGTGTGGG
>NW_007027758.1:0-763 GCF_000164805.1 Carlito syrichta | reverse complement strand
GTGGCTCAGCTTGTAATACCATGCTTTGGGAGGCTGAGATGGCTCAGTCTGCAATCCCGTGCTTTGAGAGCTGAGCCCGTGGGTTCGAGGCCTGTCTGGGCAACTTGGTGATACTCATCTCTACAATAAATCAAAAAATTAGCCAGACGTGGTAGCACATGCCTGTAGTTCCAGCTAGTTGGAAGACTGAGGCAGAAGGATCGTTGGAGCCCGGCAGGTGGAGGCTGTGGTGGCTGGGAGTGTGCCATGCACTCCAGTCTGGGTGACAGCGTGAGACTTCAACTCAAAAAAAAAATTATGTTCTAGAGTCACTCTTGGTACTAAATCAGAATGAGTGAGGGTTCTCCAGAGAAACAGTACCAATAGGACATATGTAGATATATATTAGAGGATTTATTACAAGAATGACTCATGGCATTATGGAGACTGAGAAGTCCCATGATATAAACCAGGTGGAGAATCAGGAAAGCCAGTGGTGCAACTCAGTATGAGTCTGAAGTCCTGAGAAACTAAGCAGCTAATGGTGCAATTCTTATTCAGAGATTGAAGGCCTGAGGTACTTACAAGGGGGCAAGGGTGAGGTGTTGGTGCATGTCTCAATGTCCAACGGTCCAAGAAGTAGTAGCTTCAATGTCTGAGGGCAGGAGAAAATGACTGTCCCAGCTCAAGGAGAGAGCCCTGGGTGCTGGGAGGGTGAAAATTCACGAGGCCTGGGACGCTCGGCCCAGGGTGTTGGGAGGGCAAAAATGCACGAGGTCAAAGG
>NW_007027757.1:0-481 GCF_000164805.1 Carlito syrichta | reverse complement strand
ACACATTATAACAGGTACACTTTGGCACAATTACCAGGGGGAAAAATAACTCAAACTAAATTGAAAAATTACCATAACTACTATTTCAATATGTGTGTGAAAGTAGAGACAGCTGGGCTACCATTTATTCTTTTGGGTTGATGACACCTTCTGTGTATTTTCCCATCAAACAGGAAAATTAAACTATTGACAAAATGAGGGTGCCTTAGAAATTTCAAATTATATCAATAAAGACATACCCTGATTAGATGAAAAAAACTGAGATCACATGAAACTTAGTACTTTAAGGAAAATTAGTGTATACTGATGGACTACAGTAAGCTATATTTAAATTCCATCAGAATGATGTTATTTATTAAATTAAATTTTGCTAGCCGATATGGCAAATCATGAATCATTATGGTAAAATATTTATAAAGCAACTCGTTCCCTTGTTTAAAATATACGCTGTCATTCTATCATCGTACTTGATTTCACTCCA
>NW_007027756.1:0-518 GCF_000164805.1 Carlito syrichta | reverse complement strand
CCAGGATTTACCCTAACCTAATAGGTACAGGTTTCTCTAATTACACATTTCCAGCCCCCCACCCCTGTTGAGTTACAGCCAGACAAGTCATAAATCACACCATCAGGCTGAGCAGAATGCAGATGATGAAGAGAAGGTGTTGGTGCCAAAGCTGAAATGTTTCACCATTCAACAACCACTTCCACCACCACCCACTCGACTGAAGATATCTCATCATTTGTCGTCTCCCACTTCTCAATCCAGAATTACTGCCAAGCTGTTTCGACTAGACAGTGTAGACCACCCACATACAGGCAAATCAAGGCACTCAACCATGATGCCAAGGGTCTGGTTCGCCCTCCAAAACACTTACCTCACTCACTGTACTGTTTTTTGTTTTTTGCTTTCCTTTTTTTTGCTATGCTGGCTATTAAAGCATGCGAGGTAGGTTGTATTTATTTGGAAAAATCTTATTGGGCTTATATCCCATACCCTTCAGTGTTCCAGCCTGTTACATGGGATGCTAAGATTATTACTGT
>NW_007027755.1:0-587 GCF_000164805.1 Carlito syrichta | reverse complement strand
TGAGTATTATTCTTCATTGCCGCCTGCTGTAATACCTCATTCTCACTCTTTCCCCTTGATTTGTGTTCCTTTCCATAGAGGGCCTTTGCGTACGAGCGTGAAACCTCCGTGTTTCACGGAGAGAAATCTGCAAGGCAGAGTGCCGCAATGAGTGACACAAGTGCTCCACAGTCACGAGCAGGAGAGCATTATGTGTGGATGGGGAGAATTCTAAGTTGTTTTTCCCTATGGCGTTTAAACCTAATAAGGACTACCAAGGCTGTGCCGTTTTCATTGCTGAGTAAGCACGGAGAGCCTCTGTTACACTGGGGGTGAAGCTGGGTCTTCCTGGGGACACGCTATTGAAGCCTGCGCTGCACTGCACTTCATTGGCAGTCTGTATACACTGGCTTTGTGCGTGCTCTCCTCCCTGATTCTCAGAGCTCTCCTGTATATGCACTATCCTAGGCGGGGAGCATTTGGTGACCAGAGTGCAACTTCAGCTGCTGCACTGACTGGATCCAGATCTCCACAGCCATGGGTAGCCAAGCATGCTTCATTCAGCGGAGAATGCTGAAAAGTTTTCTCTTTGACACGGGCGTCTCACA
>NW_007027754.1:2018-2819 GCF_000164805.1 Carlito syrichta | reverse complement strand
CAGTTCAGCCTCAGCCCACTGAGTTTGAGCAAGGCTTTCCATGGCTTTTGAGGAGCTGAATCAAAAGGCATACGCCTCACACCTGGCTCATTTGGGATGGAGTGTAGAGACAAATCTTGCCAATGTGTCTGGGTAGATCTCAGCCCATGGGCTAGGGGCGGGTTCTGGTCTCAGCCTCCCAAAGCACTGCAATGATGAGGCTGAGCCCCATAGGAAATGAACCAGAAGGCCTGGCACGGCAGCCCACGTTTGAAATCCCAGTGCTCTGTGAAGCTGAGGTAGGAGGATGGCTGGAGCCCAGGAACCCAAGACCAGTCAGGGCCACACAGGGAGACCATTTCCACACCCATCCAAACAGGTGGTCTGGGGTCAAGGTGCTCATCATCCCGGCAACTCCATAGGCTGAAGTGGGAGGATCACTGAAGCCCATGATTTCGAGGCAGAGGGTGAATGACAGTCGTGTACCCGGGCCCCAGCCTGGGCCACAGCACCAGACTCTGTCTCCAAAAACATCAGAATCATACACAGATTCTCAACTGCACATGGTGTGTTCACAGGGCGACTGGCTTTAGAGCCAGGAAAAATGGGATTGGGGAAAAAAATGTCCTCAGTTGAGGGATATTTCCCTGACTTTTCTTGGTGGAAGGTTCTCCTTGCCGAGTCGGAGGGTTGGGATGCCTGGGGCACATTTTACACCTCAGAGATGAGAGTCAACAGGAACCTAGCCAGGGAGACTTGGGAACTCCCACACCAAATGGGGGGCAGCCATTGGGGGGGGTTGGGGAAGAAAGGTGCTGAGAT
>NW_007027754.1:0-749 GCF_000164805.1 Carlito syrichta | reverse complement strand
CTCTAAGCCAGTCGCCCTTTGAACACACCACGTGGAGTTGAGAATCTTTACAATTCTCATGTTTTTGGAGAAAACCATGACCACCACCACCCCTGCCACCCAGCATGAGAATTCACCCTCAAGGATGGGAGAGAAAAAAGCACTTTCCAGCCTGTCATTCATGGGTGGTTTCAAAGGGGGCCACTGGGCAGGTTCATCTCGTGCCTTTAGCCACGTGCCCCAGAAGGCCTGCCTCCACCCTCCACACTCATGCCCCATGGCAAAGATGAATGTTAGCTCATGGAACACACAGTCCTAAATTAGGGTGGCCATTGGGCAAAGAATGAACAAGGAAGTTCGGCAATGCCACACTAGTCCTGGTTTCGGTCACCAAGTCTAGCACATTTGGATGGGGGAAGGGCCCCTTCCTCTCCTGATCACCCAATTGTCCCCCGCCCACATAGAACATTCTCTGGGGAACTGTGAACTACCATCTGGAGGCATGTGGGAGGTGACTTTTTTATCACTAGAGTCTGTCTGGTGGTCTGGGGTACAGTAGAACGATGGTGACTCCCGGGGCCTCGAACTGCTGGTCACAAGCAGTCCTCCCACTTTGTAACCTGAGCGCAGCCAGGATTCTGGGACACCTGTCTCGATTTTGGTGACCTCTTACTGAGACGTGGTCTGGCCACGTCACCCGGGCTGGCCTCCAAAACCTGGGCTCAGGCAGTCTCACGCCTCTACCTCCCAGGGTGTGGAGCTGACGGCTG
>NW_007027753.1:0-691 GCF_000164805.1 Carlito syrichta | reverse complement strand
TCTGTGGCCTCTGCCCACCAGCAGTGTGACACCCTTGCCACAAAGAACCAGATGAACCAATGTTGACAGTTAAACTCCCAAGACAAGACCCTAAGCCTTGACATCTGTCCTCCGGCCACAGCTAGACTAGACTGAGCTCATTAGTTAGGAATGTTGGACCCAAATGCAGAGCATTCAGTTGACGGAAGGAACACGGGGCCGTCTGACCCTGGCAAGTTCCCTCCCTGAACCAGTTTTCATCTGTAAAATGGGCCGGAGGTTTGACTTATCCCTCTCTCCCCTGTGCAGTGCCTAGCAAGGAGAACTCAAGACAATTTCTGTCAACCCAACAAGAAGGGTGAGAGAGCCTCCTCTCTACACAATGTGCAAGGCACTCCAGCCGCCATTCTGGAGGAGAGGCATCCATCATAAATGTACAACAGCCAATCACTGGCCTGGCCATCTTCGGTTGGGTCATTGTGACCCGTTGGGTTGCTATTTGCATTTCCTGAGGCATGGCCAATGGTGAAGTGTTAACTGCTTTATTATTGAACAATATAATGGGAACAAACAGGCGACCATGGGTCACAGGACATTCATGTAGAACTTTCCTCAAGACTTTCCGCGGGGCTTTGCCACACACACGGATCCTTCTGGGGCTTTGCCTTCCAGAAGGATGTCTTCATTGGTTCCCATGCTGAGTCCTGGATTG
>NW_007027752.1:0-629 GCF_000164805.1 Carlito syrichta | reverse complement strand
CGTGATATTCGGATTTTTGTTTTTGTGAGAGGTCACTCAGTATTATAGACTCTAGTTCCATCCAGGTTGCAGCGAAATTCATGATTTTGTTCTTTTTTATGGCTGCGTAGTAAAATTTTTTAAAAAAGTCTTTTAGAAATGTTTTCTAGTTTTTAGCGTACTAATCTCTCACATCTTAAATTAAATTGATCCTTAGGTGTTTTATTCTTCTGGATGCTACTGTAAATAAAAATATTTTCTTTCTTTTGTTTTTGTTTTAGATCATAATCTCTGTTGCCTAGGCTGGAGTGCAGTGGCACAATCACAGCTGTTGCAGTCTTGACCTGCCAGGCTCAGGCAATCCTACTGCCCCAGCCTTCCCAATAGCTGGGACTACAGGTTCACACCAGCACACCTGGCTAATTTTTTGATTTATTGTAGAGATAAGGCCTTGCTGTGTCACCCAGACTGATCTCAAACTCCTGGACTCAGGCAATCCTCTCACCTTAGCTTCCCAAAGTGCTGGGCATATAGGCATAATCCTAAAATTATTTCCTTCATTTTTTCTTTGGAAAATTCATTTAAAGTATTTAGAAATACAACTGATTTTTGCATGTTGAGCTCATATCCTGTAACCTTGCAAAATTTGG
>NW_007027751.1:0-714 GCF_000164805.1 Carlito syrichta | reverse complement strand
GAGATGAGGTCTCGTCAAGTTGCCAGGTGGGTCTCGAACCCGTGGGCTCAGGAAATCCACTCACCTCAGCCTCCCAAAGCACGGGATTACAGGCTGAGTCACTGAGCCCAGCTGACAGAAGATATTTTAAAGCATATAAAATAGAAACACTTTGCTTGGTTCATTAGATGTTAACAATACACCCTTAAAAAGAAAAACTAAATTTGTAATGATTGCATTTAACATTGTGAAATTTAGATATTCATACTGTAAGGGCAGTATATTTGTAGAAGATTTTTCTTTGAAAGTGATTAGATACCACCTAGCTCCAGTCAGGACGGCCATCATCAATAACTCAAAAAGCAACAGATGCTGGAGAGGATGTGGGGAAAAGGGAACACATCTATACTGTGGGCGGGAGTGTAAACTAATACAGCCTCTGTGGAAAACAGTGTGACAATTCCTAAAAGATCTAAAAACTGACCTTCCATATGACCTCACAATCCCCATACTGGGAATATATCCGGAATAACTCAAATTACTCTATGAAAAAGATACCTGCACACATATGTTTACTGCAGCATTGTTCACAATAGCAAAAACATGGAACCATCTGTGCTGCCCATGAAAAGGGAACTGGACTAAAAAAATGTATATATACATGATGAAATATTATGCAGCCATAAAGAAGGACAAAATCATGAACTTCACAGCAACCTGGATGGACTTAGGGTG
>NW_007027750.1:0-829 GCF_000164805.1 Carlito syrichta | reverse complement strand
TTGTGGGACAGCTCTGGCCCTTTGAGGGTGGCTTGTTGATTGCTGGCTTGGCAGCTCGGTGTGCTTTGCTCTGGGTCCGAGGGGGGTCGGTGGGAGCAGAGAGAGCCACTAACTGGGGCTTCAAGCTCTTTTTCTGTGCTGATTTACCTGTGAGGCATGACGTCCGTGGTGAAGCACCATTTTCTCCTCCAGCAACTCTCCGATGGTTGTCATAAGCTTTTGAGCTTCCGCAGTATTGGCATCCGCACATCTGTTTCTCACTTGTTTTGGACTCTGGGCAGAGGTTGGTGCTGGTTTGCCCTTTTTCTTGGGAAAAATCCACTGAAAAAATCGCCTGATGCGCTTTTTGTAGTGGCTTTCTGGAATAACATGTTTCTTTGCGAGCAAGGGCTGTTCGCATTCATGCCCAAGAGCGACTTCTGTTCTCCTGCCCTGGGTCGGTTGAGGGGCTTCCATCTCCACAAACTTTTCTTCATACTTTTCTTGGCTGGGCTTCCCATGGCTGTTGCTCTTGGGGATGGGAGTAAACATCTGGCTTTGGCCCTGGTGTGAGTCCTGGCATTTGGGGATTTTGGACTGTTGCAGCCCCAGACCGTTCCCTCTGGCTGCCATGGGGTCACCTAGCAACAGGGAAGCTGGCCTGTCCCCAGTAGGCGTGCTCTGGAGATGGCCCTGGGACACCTGAGAGGCCACAGTCTCTGCAGTGAGAAGCACGTCAGTCAAACCATTTGGAAGGAGCACAGCAGAGGCATAGACTTTAGACTGGGTCTCTGACTGGGAGGTCATTCTGGGCTCCAACTCACTAACAACTTCTGTCATAAGGCACAAT
>NW_007027749.1:0-924 GCF_000164805.1 Carlito syrichta | reverse complement strand
AAATAATAATGTATTGAAAATTTTAAATCAGTATATGAGAGATATCTGACAGATTGTTCGTTCAATTTTAATTGAACAATTTGGATTGTCACAAATGCATACAATGATGTAGCCACTAGAAAAATCATAATATACAATGTTCTAGCACCCTACATCCCTATCGCAGTCCATTCTTCTTTCTAACGTTGGTTTCTGATATTCACTGATCTGTTTTGTGTCTTACTGATTTTGTGATTTAGAATCTTATGTAATTTAATAAAAAAGTTGTTTTTATGTCTGGCATCCTTTAGTGAACTTACCACTTAAGAATCATTTGTGGGCCAGACTCAGTGGCGCAGCCTGTAATCCCAGGACTTTGGGAGGCCGAGGCGAGTGGATTGTTAGAGTCCTAGGGTTTGAGACCCACCCAGGCATCTTGGCGAGACCTCGCATCTATAATAAATCAAAAATAGGACGGGCATGGTAGGACGCGCCCGTAGTTCCAGTTACTTGGAAGGCGGAGGCGGAAAGAATGCTGGACCCAAAAGGCCAAGGCTGTGATGGCTGAGAGCATACCACTGCATCCAGTCTGGGTGACAGAGTGAGAATCCAACTCAAAAAAACAAAAAAAGAAGAAGAATCATTTATGTTGTGATGAGCATTATTATTTTCTTTTTTCCTAAACTGCTGAGTACTATTTTATCATATGATACAGGTTGGATTCAGTGACTTATGACTGCAACTGCAATATTATGGGAGTCTTATCTAGGAGAATTGCTTGAGGCCAGAAGTTTCAGACCAGACTGATAAGCGTAGCAAGATCCCATGCCTGGAACACACTGGCACCTCTAGCTGTTCAGGAAGCTGAGAAAGGAGGATAGTTGAGCCCAAGAATCTGAGAATGAAACCACGACTGCAAGCCAGACAGGGCAACAAAATGAGACC
>NW_007027748.1:0-437 GCF_000164805.1 Carlito syrichta | reverse complement strand
GAGAGGGAGCCCAGAGCTCCATGTGCCTGGGAGCCTAGGGCCACCTGGGGTGTATCAGCAGCAGCGGCAGTGGCGGCAGCCATGGCAGCCAAGTAGTGCATATGACTGAGGGCCTCCAGGCCTTGGAGCAGCACAGTTGGCACAGGGTAAAGTGAGAGTTTTTATGAAAACTCACTTTTGCAGAGATTCTCACAGTCCCACCTGTGCCATTGCCATCTTGCCGGAAGTCCCCACATCTTGATTTCTAATGCCTTTCTCCAATAAAAGTCTACTTTAAAATGTCACAGGTTATTATGCAGGGGTTGGGAAAATACAAGATAAGCCTTAAGAATTGTCTCATGGCAAAAAACAAAAAAGAGTCAGGAAATGTTAGAAGAGTAAAGGATTGGGGTCATATTAAACAAACAAAGGAGATAATTTAAAAGGGTACCTATATT
>NW_007027747.1:0-1792 GCF_000164805.1 Carlito syrichta | reverse complement strand
TATCACAATACCAGACTTCAACTTTACTATAAAGCTACAATCATCAAAACAGCTTGGTATTGGTACAGGAACAGGCATATAGATCAATGGAACAGAATTGAGATTCCAGAAGCAAAACCTCAATTTCTCAACCAACTCATCTTCGACAAAGCCCCCACCACCTACCAATGGGGAGAGGAGAACCTATTCAGTAAATGGTGCTGGGAAAATTGGCTGACCACATGCAGAAGATTGAAACAGGACCCCTATCTATCCCCATGCACAAAGGTTAACTCCAAATGGATCAGAGACCTAAATGTAAAACCTCAAACCATAAGAACCTTAGAAAAGGAAGGAAATACTCTCATGGAAATCGGAACTGGCATCCAATTCCTGTACAAAACCCGAAACCCACAGGACTTAAGAGAGAAGATAGACAAATGGGACCTTATTAAACTGACAAGCTTCTGCAAAGCCAAAGAAACCATCAAGAGAGCAGGGAGACAGCCTACAGACTGGGAAAAAGTCTTTGCCAACTCTAGGTCTGACAAAGGCTTAACATCCTGGATCTACAAGGAACTGAAGCGTACTGAAAAGAAGAAAACAAACAACCCCATTATAAAATGGGCAAAAGATATGAACAGACACTTCACAAAAGAAGACATTCGAGCAGCCAACAAACACATGAAGAAATGCTCAACCTCACTAATCATCAGGGAGATGCAAATCAAAACCACACTGAGATACCACCTAACTCCAGTCAGAATGGCAATTATCAACAACTCAAAAATAACAGCTGCTGAGAGGGTGTGGTGAAAAGGAACACTTCTACACTGTTGGTGGGAGTGTAAACTAGTGCAACCTCTGTGGAAGGCAGTGTGGCCGATTCCTAAAAGCTCTAAAAATTGACCTTCCATGTGACCCTGCAATCCCCCTACTGGGAATATACCCTGAAGAACACAAATCACTCTAAAAAAAAGATACCTGCACATGTATGTTTATCGCAGCATTGTTCACAATAACAAGAACCTGGAAACAACCATGCTGCCCATCAAAAGAGGACTGGATTTAAAAAATGTGGTACATATGCACGATGGAATACTACACAGCCATAAAAAAGAACAAAATCATGAATTTCGCAGCAACCTGGATGGAACTAGAGTTAATAATACTAAGTGACCTTTTACAGAAACAAAGATCCGAATATCACATGTTCTCACTCATATAATGGACCTTGAACATCCAATGCAATACTATAAGAAAATGACTGATGGTACTGGGAAACTATGGGGGGGGATGGGATTAACAGTAGCAAATATCTGTCTGGGGATGGGAAAACACCTCTTATCAACAGGGTGCCTGAATGAAACGTAATTGTACACCTAACCCTTAACTGTACCCCACAAAACCATAATAAAAATTACTGATTAATAAAAAAAAAAGAAAGAAAAGAAAGGCAATGTTCTGGGAAAATGCATAATTCAGGTAAAGACTAACTTTGCTGACTTTGTCTTTTCAGAAACACAGACTTCCCAAGCATGACCACCATTGTATACTCAGTGCATAGTGATCAGGACTCCCCTCCTCCCTCAGAGTTTTCTGACCAGACTTCTTGGTGCTCTAAGGCCTGGCAGATTGGCAATCACCCTTATAAAGGGAATTTGCAAGTCCTAAGACTTTATGCATTACAAAAGTTATGCAGATCACAGGACTTATGACAACTTAGAAGGGGAAGCTAATGGAGATTCAATTTTCCTGTATATTAGGTTCCCTCTGTGGGAATATCAAGAACCTCCCAAAGCTGCCCACTGGG
>NW_007027746.1:0-728 GCF_000164805.1 Carlito syrichta | reverse complement strand
TTCCGGCGATCCTTCCGCTTCAGCCTTCAGAGTAGCCGGAATTACAGGCATGCGCTACCACGCCCGGCTGATTTTTTGATTATTGTAGAGATGAGGTCTCGCTGCCCAGGCGGGTCTTGAACCCGCGGGCTCAGGCAATCCACTCACCTCAGCCTCCCAAAGGCGCAGGATTACAGGCTGAGCCACCGAGCCCGGCTTGCTTAAATAACTTTTAAAAATATTTCTTGTAGTGAAGGCGTGTTAGTAATAAATCCTCTTAGTTTATATTTGTCTAAAGATTCTTTATTCTAATTTATCTTTGAAACATTCTTTTTTATTGATATAGCACTTGGGTTGACGGATGTTTTTCTTTTAACAATTTTTAAATGTTACTCCATTGTCTCCTGGCTTGCATTGTTTCTGGAAAAAAGACCTGCGTGATTCTTTTTTTGTTCTTCTGTATGTAGTATACTTTTTTCTCTGCCTGTGTTCAAGGGTTTTGTTCAACCTTTGTTTTCAACAGTTTGAACATAATGAGTCTAGCTATAGATGTCATTATTATTATTTGACATTTATTTGTGTTCGTTTTTTTGTGGTTTATTTTGCCACCTAGATCTATGGGTTTTTTTGTTTTTTGTGGGGGTTTTTTTGTCTTTTGTTAACATATTTGCAACCAGCAAACTTTTCACTTTCCTCATACTGAGAGCAGATGAAACTGAAAAAAGCTCTGAAGCTGGTTGCTGCAAACT
>NW_007027745.1:0-792 GCF_000164805.1 Carlito syrichta | reverse complement strand
GGCATAATTTATTTCTCAAATGTTTGATGGAACTTACCAGTGAACCTATTTGAGACTAATGCTTTGTATTTTGCAAGGCTATAAATTATTAATTTAATTTATCTACATACAGTCAGCCTTCTGAGGGTCCTTTGTCTGCAGATCGAACAAATCACAGATCATAAATATCTGAAAAAGATATCAATAAAAATAAAAATGTAACAATAAATATAACACAAATTGAAAATGATACAACTATTTACATACCATTTACACATATTAATTATTATACATAATCTAGAGATATTTAAATTATTTGGAAGGACATGCATAGATTATAAACAAATAGTATACCATTTTATTTAAAGGAATTGAGCATCCATGAAATTTGGTATTCATGGAAGTGTCCTTTAACCAGTCTCCCATGAATATTGAGGGACAACTGTTCATGTACACATTGTCTACTTCTTTTGTGTCTTGACAGATTGTCTCTTTCAAGGAATTGACTCACTTCATCTAGGTTATCAAATGTGTGGACATAACATTGTTTGTAGCTTGCCCTCATTATCCTTTTAAGGTATATGAAATTTGTAGTGATATGCCCTCTTTTATTTTTTAGTAGTAATAAATTGTGTTCTATTTGTTAGTTACTTGGGTAAACACTTGTTGATTTTACTGATCTTCTCAAAGAAGTTTTTTTTGTTGAATTATTTCTTTTTTTTTTTCCTGTTTTCAATTTCAATTATTTTGGCTCTAATTCTAATTATTCATTTTATTATTCCTACTTTGGATATATATATTTTTTTGAGTTGG
>NW_007027744.1:0-749 GCF_000164805.1 Carlito syrichta | reverse complement strand
AATTAAATAGGTAGCTAACTATTTAGCTAGCTGAATTACTAGCTGACTTAACTAATTAGCTAACTAGTTAGATAGCAGACTTAAGTAGCTGACTTAAATAGTTAGCTAACAAGTGAGCTAGCTGCCTTAGCTAGCTGACTTAGCTAGCTGACTTAATTAGTTGGCTAATGAGATAGCTAGCTGACTTAACAAGTTGGTTAACAAGTTAGCTAACTGTTTTAACTATTTGGTAAATGAGTTATTAGCTGTCTTAATTAGTTGGTAAATGACTTAGCTGGGTGACAACTTGTTGGCTGATGATTCAGCCGACTACTTTTCTAGTTTAACACATTGGCTGACTTCTTGGCTGACATGTTTGCTGGCTTAACGAGTTGGCTGACTAGACGGCCGACTAGTCAGCTGGCTTAACTTATTGACTGACTTGTTGGCCCACAATTTAGTTTGGTTAACTAGTTGTCTGGCTACTTTGTGGACCTAACTAGTCGGCTGACTTGTGGGCCGACTAGTTAGCTGACCTAACTAGTTGGCCTACAGGTTAGCTGACCTAACTTGACAGCAGACAAGTTGGCCAACTAGTCTGTCAATTGGTTAGCTGACATAAATAGTTGGCCGGCTAGTCGGCCGACCAGTTATCTTACTTAATTAGTTGGTCAGCAAGTGAGCTGACTTGTCAGCTGACTTAACTATTCAGCTGGTGAGTGAGCTGACTGGTCAGCTGATTTTAGTCAGCTAGCGAGTGAGCTGAATGG
>NW_007027743.1:0-722 GCF_000164805.1 Carlito syrichta | reverse complement strand
TAGTTCATGGACGTTATAGAGGTTTGCTGTACCTCATTTGCCTACAGTTAGCAATATTGTATTGTACACATAAAAAATCTGTCAAGAGGGTAGCTCTCATGTTGTGTTCTAATCACAATAAAATACTTTAAAAAAAATACACATAGCATGTATGGCCTGTGAAAAGAGATAAAACCTGAAGCAGACTGAGGAAAGAGAAACACTAGGCTAATTCCGTCTTCTCACCTTCCAAATCACAACCCAGTGGCTCCCACTGACTGAACCTAGCTGAAGCTGTTGACCACAGAAACAGTGAAATATATGATGCAGGAGTCAGCACCTTGAGATACAAGTAGGGCAAGCAAAACCAGGAGGACATGGAGGAAAATGACACAGAGGAAATCAAATCTACCAAGGCCTAAAATCACACTATTTGGAGAAAAATGCTTCTCCCACTCAATCAGAAGCAATATCAGTTAACAAAATAGTCTGTTAACTTATCTTGTCAAATCTGCATGACAGTCCCTTTACTATATCATGTATGTAGTTTTTATCAATCAGATAAACTATCAGTTCAAAACCACATGTGGAAGAATTCAGTGAGGGAGGAAAAATGTTTTGAAGAAAGAATGAAGTATATTGTAATCCATATACTGACATGAGAGACGTAATTTTGTATCCACGATGCAAGAATCAAATATCTATAAATAAAATGTTTTCATGAGTTTGGTTTCAAAACCTGA
>NW_007027742.1:0-743 GCF_000164805.1 Carlito syrichta | reverse complement strand
CTATACTAGACTGGTAGTAATGCCTGCTCTGGAGGACAAGAGGTAGAGAAGTCAAGAGGTAGAGAGTGCCAGATTTTTTCTAAGAAACATGAAAACTCAATTATATATCTAAAGAAAGTCCAAAATTCCTCAAAATAAATCCTACAATTAAATTAAATCTAACATCTAATCAAAAATCGCCTGCGTTTCAAAAAATCAGACACATATGATCTATAGAGAGGACAAAAATCAATAAACAGCTTTAGAAATTATACAGAAAAGTTGGAACTAGTAGATAATGCTAGCAGATAATTTTCTTTCTCATTGGTCTCTTATGCTTTCACATATCTTGTAAGGCACACTGGTTTTTGTTATGTTTTCAACAATGTTTCTATAGACAACAGCTTTGGTGTTACAGACTTTTCCTCCCTAAGTAGCAAATAATAAGTCTGTTTATAGCTTTAAAATAAAGAGACAGTGTCTCCCTCCAGAACAAAATGCAGAAATCCTAAATGCCTAGTATATTTTTTTAAATGTCTCACTCTAAGGCAGAGCAGATGGGCTTACTGTCCATTATAAGAGATTCAAGTTTTCTAATTCAAGGTTTATCTCCTGTAGATCAACATATTTTGTGTTTTATAGACAGGGTCTCATTTTGTTGCCCTGTCTGGCTTGCAGTCGTGGTTTCATTCTCAGATTCTTGGGCTCAACGATCCTCCTTTCTCAGCTTCCTGAACAGCCAGAGGTGCCAGTGTGTTCCAGGC
>NW_007027741.1:2481-3577 GCF_000164805.1 Carlito syrichta | reverse complement strand
TAAACAATTTTAAAGGTGTAACAAATTTCATTTCAGGGACTTGGATTCTGAGTGATGCAATACAAAATACTACGTTTAGTTTACTTGTGTCTTTAAAAGTTTCTAGTGATTATATGCTAAACCTCAAATTGAAGGATTGTACTGTCTTAGTTTTACATTTGATGGAGTTTTCCCTGGATTTGCCAAGGGACGGGATATGTTGCCACTTGGCCTGCAGTAGAAACATTTGAATGCCTTTTAAAACCTACCTATAGGGAATTTATTTATGTCTAGCCTGTACTAGCTACGCTGTCTTATTTATTCTTTAGAGATTTTTGATCCCATAATTATTTGGGGTGCTGAGGGGTGAAAGTCCGTCTTCTGTAATTTCTTCAGAACTGATAATGGGTGCAGTCCTGCATAGCCAGAGATTGAAAATCTCTCCTTGTCTGACCTGAGGCATCCAGATTTGTTTCAGCAGTGGCAGTTTGCAGGCACTGACTGGAATTCTTGCACGACCATTATGTGGGCATGAAATTACTGGATTCTAGCTTAATAAAAGGAATAAAGTCAGGCATACATTTTGACAATTTTAGGCAGTGGCTGATTACCTTTTGTACAAAAGCTACAAGGTCTGAAGTTATTAGCATAACTTAAATGATAAACTTTAATTTCTGTGGCTTTATTACAAGTACCAGCATTTGTATTTCCGGACTATAATGGTAGCCTGACAGATTGTTTTAGACTATAATTTGAACTAGGCACTCAAGTAAATTTTATATAAAATTTGAAGAGAAATCTAAAAATGTTTGGAGACTTGCATCCAGAAATGACTTTATTATGCCTAGATTGTTTATAGATTTTTTTCTGTATATATTGTTTTCATAAGCTTTTCTTATGCCATTTTGGCACACATATTATTTTATTTTTGTTCTTTAACCCCTTTTTAAAAAAATTCTTAGATAACTATTTACTTTATTATAGGACAGAAATTTACCATATAAGACTTCCTCTTAGATAAAAATATCCTTTTTCTTATATTTCTTCTTTGTTTTCTTACTAAAACCTTATTTGTATACTAACAACACTCTTTATATTTTTTCTTTGTTTTTTGCTT
>NW_007027741.1:0-1118 GCF_000164805.1 Carlito syrichta | reverse complement strand
CCCCTTTTTTTGCTTCATGACTTTCAATGATGTCTACAAAATGGCCTGGTACAAACCTTTTAGAGTGAACAGACCACGTAGATGTAAAATGATCTGTTTTTACTTATTCCTAATTAGGAACAGGCAAAATTGTTAAAACAAACAAACAAACAAACAAAAACCTCATGAATTGCTAAACAATAGTCTTAGTTGTAAGATGTGGACAATTCAATGAAAGTGATTAGGTCTCACTTTATGCTCCACAGAGTGTGCCTAGTACTTGACCTGTCCCTTAGGTGAAATACTGAGCTTACAAGGTGACTTAATCAGGTGGGAATGGCCAGTTCCCATGCCTTACTAAGTCCTGCAAAGTATTTGGCATTTAAAGCTTCACCAATCTTGTAAGAGGTGTGCTAGTTAAGCATAGCCAAAAAGGCAGGCAGTAGTGTTATTTAGCATTACAATATAAAGGAGGGACTCAGCATACATTACACGACTCTAAGAGACTTTCCAACAGTTTTACAGGGACAAGCAGATGACTGCGATTTTAGGCAAGGCCTAAACCTTTAGAAACAGATTTACTTTTAACAAACCTGGCCTTTAGCATTTGAAAACAAGAACAGTTTTTTTAGTTCCTTAGTTGCCAGAGAAAGACTACAAAATTATTTTTCCCAAGGCTAGCATTAACTTGCACTGAGTTAGCAAAAGGCTAAGTAGCATATAAGAGATATGTCTATGTTTTTTTACAGGTGCACAAAGGCATCTGTGTTTCAAAGTAGGCAGAGGTGTCTCAATTTTCTTTCTCTCCTTAGGAAGCTCATTGAAAAGGACCTCTGTTCCCCAATCACTTATAGCATTCAGAGATAAAATCTGATTTCACAGCTGGGCTGGTAGGCCTTGGACCCACCCTGGCTTCATTAAATGCAAAGCACTACATTGCAGTGATGGAAAGTTAAAAAAAAGATGTCTACAACAAACAGCTAATCCAAAAAGCTTGGCAATATAGGGACACTCTGTCTCTACAAAAATACAAATAAAGAAGTAGCCGGGTGTGGTGGTATGTTTGTGGTCCCAGCTAGTCTGGAGGCTGAGTCAGGAGAATCCTTTGAGCCCAGGGGTTCAAGGCTATGATTACACCA
>NW_007027740.1:0-1152 GCF_000164805.1 Carlito syrichta | reverse complement strand
CAGATGCTGTTGTGGATTTGGAAAAAAAACGGCTTCTACACTGCATGTGGACTGAAAACTAGAGAAACATCTTTGGAAAACACTGTGGTGGTTTCTAAAGGGACAAGAAATTGACCTGCCATGTGACTCAGTAATTCCCGTGTAGAGAATATACCTGGAGAAACTCAAATCATTTTACAAGAAAGATATCTGCACAGGTATGTTCGTTGCAGCTCTTATCACGATTGCAAATTACATGGTAGTAACCATGTTGCCCAGCAAAGCTGGAATGGATATATACACACAATGGAATATTATGCAGCCATAAAACAAGGACAGATATAGGGATTTTGCAGAACGTTTGATGGATATGAGGTAGGTCATTCTCAGTGATTAATCACAGACAAATAACAGAGTTCCATATGTTCTACCTCATGAGCTGAACTTGTTCAATTATAGTGCTATAAGAAAGTGATTGGCAGTAGTGGAAAACATTTTAGGGGGAGGGGTTAAATTGGCAGTGGAAGGATATTGCAAACTTAGGGAGGGCCATAACTCATCAACCAAGAACCCTGCATAATCAGTGTTTGTATATCTAACTCTGAATTGTACCCCATAGTTTTTAAAAAATTAAAATAATTTAATAAATGTAAGCTGTAAAACGTACAACTGACTTCATTTGTTTTATCTTATTTTTGATTTATTTTACTTTAAAGATGATTACAATTCAGGGTTTGGTAGAGAAATGTTCATTATCCTGAATTGATATTCAAGAAGTGTATAATACTCCAAAGATAACTCCTTTCCTATTAATATGTTAGTATACATGGTACAATACAGCTTTCAAAATTGACAACTAGTTTTTGTCTCACATGAATGCTGAATGTTTTATCCTGCATAAATTGAAACTTGTTAATATTCCAGATGTATATCATCTTTAGATAACTGGACCTTGAGGATCCGTGTACCTAAGTGCTATTTGGAACACAGAATGCAGGATAAATCTTAAAAATTTTAGAAATAAAACAGTATAATTTAATACAGCTATTTCCTTTCTTAAAATTTGTGTACGATTTCTTGGTGCACTGTTATTTTCTGCTAGGTTATTTTGATTAATGTTAAAGAAATGCATCTTTAGATAAAAAAAACTCCCCTACATGTTGGATTATATGG
>NW_007027739.1:0-661 GCF_000164805.1 Carlito syrichta | reverse complement strand
TCTGTCCCATATTTGTAAGACTTGCATCATGATTTGAAGGCTCTCCCCTGCCTTTCCTGCTTCTGTCCCCAGTAAATCTTTTGCGTGTATAGTTACAACTTGGGATCTACTTTTAATAACTCGATCCTGTATACAGTGGAGACATAACAAAATACATTCATTTTTAAAGACTGTGGTAAGAATAGCTGCTGCAATCTCTAGCTATCAGATAGTAGCCAAGCAATCTGAAAATACCTTGTGAATATTTATAATGTTACTTTTAGATATACATTTGTGTCCCAACCAGCGGGACAAGTAAAACGTGGGCACGAGGAGGACTACCTGCTGCTGGTGAAAAGAGAGAGAGAGACCAAGAGAGAGAAAGAGACAGGAGACACGCAGAATGGAGGCAAGACAGTGTTCTGATCAAGCCTCAAAATTTTATTGTTAGGCGATTGCTTATATACATAGCAAAGAGGGGCGGGCTGAAATAGGGCGTGTGGCGGCTTATGATAGGAGGAAGAGTAGTGGGGTGGTATGAGGAGAGGAGGTGGGAGGGGTGTTGTGGTTTGGCGCGCGCGGGCTTTTCGGAGGACAAAGAAGAAGGCTTATATAAGATGGCTGCTATTTTTAAAATGGCTCCCAACATCTCCTCCCTTTCTGTTCAAAGACAGAAGGGATG
>NW_007027738.1:0-656 GCF_000164805.1 Carlito syrichta | reverse complement strand
TAAGAGGTGTTTTCCCAGCCCAGACAGATATGTGCTACTGTAATCCCCTCCCCGTTCCCTCCCATAGTTTCCCAGTACCGTCAGTCATTTTGTTATAGTATTACATTGGATGTTCAAGGTCCATTATATGAGTGAGAACATGTGATATTCTGATCTTTGTTTCTGTGTGAGGTCACTCAGTATTTTAGACTCTAGTTCCATCCAGGTTGCTGCAAAATTCATGATTTTGTTCTTTTTTATGGCTGCGTAGTATTCCATCGTGTATATGTACCACATTTTTTTAATCCAGTCCTCTTTTGATGGGCAGCATGGTTGTTTCCAGGTTCTTGCTATTGTGAACAATGCTGCGATAAACATACGTGTACAGGTATCTTTTTTATAGAGTGATTTGTGTTCTTCAGGGTATATTCCCAGTAGGGGGATTGCAGGGTCATATGGAAGGTCAATTTTTAGAGCTTTTAGGAATCGCCACACTGCTTTCCACAGAGGTTGCACTAGTTTACACTCCCACCAGCAGTGTAGAAGTGTTCCCTTTTCACCACACCCTCTCCAGCAGCTGTTATTTTTTGAGTTGTTGATAATTGCCATTCTGACTGGAGTTAGGTGGTATCTCAGTGTGGTTTTGATTTGCATCTCCCTGATGATTAGTGAGGTTG
>NW_007027737.1:0-1385 GCF_000164805.1 Carlito syrichta | reverse complement strand
AAATATATGTCTCTTCATAATTAGCACAGAGTGCATTTTATTTGAAATGAGAATTGCAATCAATTCTTGACTATACACCCACAGATTACCCACATTGTGGCTTACTGTGTTATAATAAATACTTCCATTCTTTTACATTAACTGACTTGTTGACACACAATACTCTATTTAGACTTAATCTGCTGCCTGACTGAACTAACCAGTTTTCTTTGATGCCCCCCAAAAGCTCTCTGTATACAAAGTATAGTATTGTCTTATAAATCTTTTTTGAGTTGGAGTCTCACTCCATGGCCCAGGCCGGAGTATAGTAGCATGCTCATAGCCACCCAGCGTTGATGTGCCAGGCTCCGGCAATCCTTCTGCCTCTGTCTTCCAAGTAGCCAAAACTACAGGTGTGCACTAGCACACCAGGCTCATTTTTTTATTTATTGTAGAGATGAGATCTTGCCAAGTTGTCCAGGCTGTTCTCACACCGGTGGGCTCAGACAATCCCCTCACCTTGGCCTCCCAAAGTGCTGGGATTACAGGCTTGAGGCACTGCAGTTGGCCTAAAAAAGTTTGAACTGAAAAAATTAGAAGGCTCACATAAGTCAGCAAAGTATTATTAGCAAATTTTATTATGAAAGTTACAGCAGACATAGGACCTTAGTGATAAATTGACAAGACATTAAAGGACCCTGTGCAGTGGGTGCAGGTGGTTATCAAAGACAAGGAAAATGACCATTTCTTAAACTGTGAGGATACCAGTTCTTTCTGTTCACAAATGAGGTAAGGATTTTATATTCCAACACACACCTTAATTACAACTGTCTTTTTAATTTTATTAATTCTATAATTAGGAGTTATCAACTGCTGAAGATTGTTAGTAAACCAAGACTGGCATGCACTAAGATCTTTGCATTGACAAATCCATCTATCTTTTCACCTTCTCATCTTATGTTTAACACGGAGAGAGTTTCAATTCATTTTACATGACTTGATATGTCTGATGACAGAAACTGGTTTAGACTTGTAAATTCCAGCTCTGGGGTCCAATTAAGAAAGGGCCTGTGCTTGGTAGAGTCTGAAACAGATCTACATATACATTATTTCTGTTCAGGTTTGCCCTGGATGTCTTCTTGTGCAGTCAGATAAATGATTTTATGGCTAGACAACTGACTTTTGAAACTTTTTTTCTGTCACTTTAAGCACATGGAAGAAATCTTTCCTTTACTTTCTTATCACCTCTTATTCAAAAAGTATGCTTTTCCTATGAGAACATGGCTGCTTTCTTAAAACCTCATCTCATTCCATAGTATGTAGCACAACACTTATGATGTTCTGAATTAGAAAAAGTAACCCTAAAAGACCTGTAAATGACCAGGGGGAAATAGTAAGGCAGGCAG
>NW_007027736.1:0-780 GCF_000164805.1 Carlito syrichta | reverse complement strand
TAGCTAGCTGACTTAACTACCTGAATCAAATAGTTAGCTAACTATTTAACTAGCTGAATAATGAGCTGACTTAATTAATTAGCTAACTATTTAGGTAGCAGACTTAAGTAACTGACTTAAATAATTAGCTAACTAATGAGCTAGGTGACTTAGCTAGCTTACATAGTTAGCTAGCTCACTTAGCTAGCTGACTTAACTAGTTGGCTAACGAGATAGCTAGCTGAATTAATGAGTTGGGTAATGAGTTATATAACTGTTTTAACTAGTTGGTAAACGAGTTAAATAGCTGACTTAACTAGTTGGTTAACGAGTTAGCTAGGTGACTTAACTTGTTGGCTGACATGTCAGCCGACTAGCTAGCTGGTTTAACACATTGGCTGACTACTCGACCAACTTGTTAGCTGGCTTATCAAGTTGGCCAACTAATCGGCCGACTATTTAGCTTGGTTAAGTAGTTGGATGATGAGTTGGCCTCATAATTAGTTCAGTAAGTATTTGGCTGGGTAGTTTGCTGACCTAACTAGTCCGCCATCTATTTAGTTGACCTAACTTGTCGACTGACATGTTGGCCCACTAGTCGGCTGATTGGTTAGCTGAGTTAAGTAGTTGGCTGGCTAGTAGGCCAAAAGGTTAGCAGTCTTAAATAGTCAGCCAGTGAGTGAGCAGACAGGTGAACGGAATTAACTAGTTGGCTGGTAAGAGACCCGACTGGTCAGCCGAATTAACTAGTCTGCTGGTGAGTGAGCCGATGCATGTGCTGCCATAACTAGTAGGCGAGCT
>NW_007027735.1:0-677 GCF_000164805.1 Carlito syrichta | reverse complement strand
TCTCAGGGTGACTTGCTACGTGATAAAAAAGAATCAGGACTTCGAGCTCGTCTCATATTCGGAGATATTTGCTTTATGGGTATTATGAATCAGTCGTTTCAGGACTCCAGCAACATTCTGGTTCTCTTGAGAGTTGTAAACGGGTATTTGGTATACAAGTTCATTAGGATTCTCGGGACAACAAAGGCCAGATTCCCGGAACAAAAATATCTTCTTCCCGTATTTGAATGTAGCTCTGGTCTTAAGATGAACTTGGTAATCCTTAAATTTCCGATTGTACTTTTATTTGGAGAGGGGCCGAGGGTTTTGCAGTTGCCAAATATTTAGGATGAATTATTAAAATGTAACCAGGAATCACGGATTCCACATCCCTAGGAAATATCTGGGCATCTGCATTTTTGTATACAGAGTTTTGGAATTCACATAGACAGGGAAAATCAGGGCATCTTGCTGAGATCGGAAAGTGAATCCGGTTCTTGGAGTTCTCAATCGCCTACATCTACAAGGTCTCTTGATAAGGTTTAATCAGAAATCTGGGCTTCTATGTCGTCACATTTTTAGTGTGTCTTTTGACACACTAAAGAAGGTTTTGAAGATTCCAAATTTTGGGGAGGTCTTGTGAAGGGGAACCAGGAATCTTGGATTCCAGTTCCCAAAGAACATTATGGGAGTCTTTG
>NW_007027734.1:0-513 GCF_000164805.1 Carlito syrichta | reverse complement strand
AAAAATGGTCATTATGAAGGAACTCTTGTTGATGAAGTGTGCCCCCACCTCCCCCTGGCAGTTTCCCCGCTATTTGCCAATTCCTGAAATGATATCTTTCAAATATCTTCTAATTAAAAATTTTTTTTAAAGTAACTTTTTAAATAGAAAGAGTTGTCAATGAAAGCTTGCTGCATATTACTAGAAATCTCCTTCTACCCTGGTATCAAATATTTAATGATATAATTTAATGATATAATTTGAGAAGATATTCACCTACTGTTCTCAAATGTATATTATTTCATTTTGAAATGTTTTCAACTACCATTTAAATGCTTTGCTTAGGAGAAAGTGTTAGAGCATGAGGTTAGGAAGTCAGATGGAATGATATAATTAGGTGTGTGTGTGTGTGTGTGTGTGTGTGTGTGTGTGAGAGAGAGAGAGAGAGAGAGAGAGAGAGAGAGAGAGAGAGAGAGAGAGAGAGAGTTTAATAGTGAAAGATTTTTACTTCATCTCACTGGCAATGGGGAAGCC
>NW_007027733.1:0-835 GCF_000164805.1 Carlito syrichta | reverse complement strand
TTTGTCCACTTTGTAATGAGGCTGTTTGTTCTTTTCTTTTTGACGCCTTTGAGTGACTATGGATCCTAGATGTAGGCCTTTGTCATGTACCCAGTTGACAAACATTTTTTCCAAGTCCATGGACTGTCCCCCCTCTCTCTTGATGGTTTCTTTAGCTTTGCAGAAGCCTTTCAATTTGATGAGGTCCCACTTGTCTATCTCATCTCTTATGGCATGGGCACTTGGGTTTTCGTCAGGAGCTTGCCAGTTCCAATTTCCATAAGGGTAACTCCTGAATTTTCTAAGGTTCTTATAGTTTGAGGTTTTACATTTAGGTCTTTGATCCATTTAGAGCTGACTTTTGTGTATGAGGATAGGTAGGAGTCTTGTTTAAATCTGCACGTGATCAGCCAGTTTTCCCAGCTCCATTTACTCATTAGGTTCTCCTCTCCCCAGTGGAAAAGGATGAGTTGGTTAAGAAATTCATGTTCTGCTTCTAGAATCTCTGTCCTGTTCCATTTGTCTATGTCTGTTCTAGTACCAATGCCAGGCTGTTTTGCTATTGTTGCTTTATAATAAAATTTAAAGACTGGGAGTGTGATTTCCCTCCTGCTCTGTTTTTATTTATTTATTATTTTGGTGAAGATTGTTTTAGCTATTCATGGTTGTTTATGTTTCCATATGAATTCCTGTATTGCCATTTCCAGGTCTGAGAAGAATGCTGCTGGTGATTTAGTGTGTATTGCATTAAATCTGTACATTGCCTTGGGTAGAGTGGACATATTCACAATGCTGATTCTTCCAATCTATGAGCCTGGAATATTTTTCCATTTGTTTGTGTCATCTTTGATTCTCT
>NW_007027732.1:0-534 GCF_000164805.1 Carlito syrichta | reverse complement strand
TCAGCTGACAAGCAAGCAGGCCAGGTATATACGTCAGCTATTAAGCCAGCTGGATATCCAGCTGACTAGCTAGGTAATGAGCTAGTTAATTCAGTTGACTAGCCAGCTGGCTACCTAATTAAGTCAGGTAGTTAAGTTAGGTGGCTAGACAGCTATCTAGCTAGGTAGAGAGTTAGATAAGTCAGCTAGCTAGTGAGCTGTCTAACTAGTTGTCAGTTAGTTGAGTCAGCTGGCTAGCCAGCTTGCTAGCTGGTTAAGTCAACTGGTTAATTCAGATGATTAGCAAGCCGATTATCTAGTTAATTCAGCTGGTTACCAAGTTAGCAAGCTAGTTAAGTCACCTAGTTTAGTCAGTTCACTGACCAGCATGTTAGCTAGGTTGGTATTAGTTAAGTCAGCTGGCAAACCAGCGGGCTATGTAAGTAGGTAGCTTTTAAGTCAGCTGTCTAGCCTTTAGGCTATGTAGTTATGTCACCTAGTTAAGACAACTGGCTATTCAGCTGTCTATCTAGGTAGATAAGTAGTTGAGTCTGC
>NW_007027731.1:0-504 GCF_000164805.1 Carlito syrichta | reverse complement strand
GTATTGATTTACTTGGCTCACGGTTTTATTTGGTACCCAGCATTTGTTTCTGGTGAGGCCTCAGGAAGCTTACAAAATCATGGTGGAAGGCAGAGGTGGAACAAGCATGTGACTTAGAGCAGAAGCAAGAGAGGGGAGAGGGAGAGAGAGAGAGAGAGAGAGAGAGAGAGAGAGAGAGAGAGAGAGAGAGAGAGAGCTCGCCAGATTCCTTCTAACAAATGGATCCCACCCCATGGCCCAAATAACTTCCCAATAGGCCCCACTTCTAACGTTGGGGACCACATTTCAATATGAGATTTGGAGAGGACAGCATCTAAACTATATCAAAGACTAATTCAACAGATGTGTAAAATGTATGATAGTACTAAAGAACTACCTAATTATGGTACCCAACTTAAAGAACAAAACAACACAAAGACAAAGAAAGCAGGATTCCAGAAAAGTTAGGATTAATTTTAAAATGTAATTTAAAGGAATGCTGAATAATTTGCCTTATGTTATGAT
>NW_007027730.1:0-714 GCF_000164805.1 Carlito syrichta | reverse complement strand
AAATTGAGCTACAGAGTCGAGGTAATACCTACCCCCAATCATAATCTCAGCTCCAGATTTTAGACAAAATGATGTGATTCTACAATTTATATGGAAAGGCAAATAATTTACAGCAGCAAAGCAATTATAACAAAACAAAAAGGACTTAGCCTACTTTATTTGAAAGCTTACTATGAAGACTCAGTATTATGAAGATGTCAGCTCCTCCCAGCCTGATCTATAGATTCAATGCAATCCCAATAAAAATCTCAGCAAGTTATTTTGTGGGTATTATTAACTGTTACTAGAGAGTTTATATGAAAAGTCAAAAGAACCAGATAGCCAACACAATATTAAAAAAGAGCAAAGTTGGAGGAATTCCCTACCTAACTTCAAGACTTCAAGTCAGTAATCCATACAGTGTGGAATTGACAAAAGAAGAAACAAATAAATCAATGGAAAAGGAAAGAGAGCCCAGAAATAGACTCACATAAATATTGTTCACTGATCTTTGACAAAGGATCAGAAGCAATACAATGAGAAAAGAACAAATGGTGTTGGTACAACCGAATATCCACATGCAAAAAAAAAAAAAAAAAAAAAAAAAAAAAAGACTCTAGACCTAGACCTTACACCATTCAGGAAAATTAACCTAAAATGGATTATCAAACTATATGTAAAACCCAAGCTATAAAGCTCCCAGAAAAAAACAGAGTAGAAAATCTAAAAGTCCTT
>NW_007027729.1:0-407 GCF_000164805.1 Carlito syrichta | reverse complement strand
AGAAGTTCTTCTCCCAGCAGCCAGGATAAGACAGGAAAAGGGCTGATTTACTGACAAGATCAAGGAGCCAAGGGTGGGCCAAGTCTAGTGGCAGGAAACGGGAGGACGGTTGCACGAAGCAGACAGTGTTCATGTCTCCCTCATGGCCAGGTAAACGCCCATGAGCATCAGGCAGACCACAGCTGGGAGGCCACCCACTCTCCCTCCTACTCTCCCTCAAGAGCACCAGGGTGGGTTCAAGGATTCGAGGCAGGTCTGCCTCTGACACGTCAGTTGAGAGCCCTAAATCCATAAGCCCTGAACCGAGGAGGAGTTTTTCGGGTCACTAGAAGACAATTCCGGGTGACTGAAGAATTCCCCATCCGTGTTATCTGCTGGCCTGTCCTGATAGAAACTCAGGTTAGGCG
>NW_007027728.1:0-770 GCF_000164805.1 Carlito syrichta | reverse complement strand
GCTGTGTCAGGCCCAGAGCTAGGCACTGGAGACAGAGTAATGAGCTTGTGGCCTGGTGGGGAGGAGAGGGAGACAACAGACCTTGCCACCACAATTCAGAGTGCTCAGAGCGAAGCCACGGGGAATCCAGGTCCCACATCTGGGCTTGGGCTTGGCTTGGGGTGGAGGTGTCTCCCTGGAGGAGGCGCCCCCTGTATTAGGACAGGCAGGCTTTGGCCGAGTGGGGGAGGTGCTCAGGCAGAGGGCACAGCCTGTGCAAAAAACCAGGGGGCACGGAGGACTTCCTTTTTTTTGAGTTGAAGTCTCACTCTGTCGCCCAGACTGGAGTGCAGTGGCCGCTCCCGGCCACCGCCGCCTCAACCTGCTGGGCTCCGGCAATCCTTCCGCCTCAGCTTTCCACGTAGCTGGAACTACAGGCGCGCGACCACACCCGGCTAATTTTTTGATTTATTGTAGAGATGAGGTCGCGCCAAGTTGCCCAGGCGGGTCTCGAACCCGCGGGCTCAGGCAGTCCACTCACCTCAGCCTCCCAAAGCGCGGGATTACAGGCTGAGCCACCGAGCCTGGCAACAGAGGACTTTCACGACAGCAAGTGAAGGGAGTTCAGTGGGCCCCAGTCTCCATGTGTCCCCATTTGCCTGGTCCCGTGTGAAAGTCCCGTGTGGGAGCATGACAGGGAACAGAGGAAGGGCTACAGTCCAGCCCCCGAAGTAACGAGTGGGTTGGGAGTCTTAGCGATTCAGGGCCAGGGGGATGCATGCCCATGTCGG
>NW_007027727.1:0-573 GCF_000164805.1 Carlito syrichta | reverse complement strand
GACAAGCGGAGAAAAAACAGACCTGCATAAACTGCCTTGCCATTCTCCAGGCAGAGACTTCCATTGCCCTGCCCACCTATCAACAAACTTTACCTCATTTCCTAAGGCCAGGTATTGCAGCGTGCGGGGAAGTTTTGGGTCCCTGCTCCCTCCAGCTCTCTCCCCTGGCCTGGCAGGTCGCACAGGGAGGCTCTGAGCGCCCGCACCTCAGAGACACCAGTTCCATTACTGGCTGAAATACTTTGTAGGGTCCCAGCGCCACTCTCGTCATTTACAGCCTGCCCTTTGGAACTTTGGAGCTCTGGAACTCCGGGTCCACCCTGGCTGAGGCACTCAGCGTGAGACCCCAAGCCAGAGGACCCAGACAAGCGGAGAAAAACAGATCTGCTTAAACTGCCTCACCATTCTCCAGGCAGATACTTCCATTGCCCCGCCCACCTAGCAACAAACTTTACCTCAGCTCCTAAGGCAACAGTGCGAAATAGGAGACAAAGCTCCACCCCTATGCTGCAACAAAAAACAAAAGGGAGAGGCTGGAATCGGAGATCACAGAAGTGACTCTAGTCTGATCGT
>NW_007027725.1:0-495 GCF_000164805.1 Carlito syrichta | reverse complement strand
GGTAGATAACTTTAGAAGGGACAGGTTGTTGGGGCACCTGTGTTAACCCCATCTGATGAATTCACCTCCTTCCATGAAATTCAGCCATCAGTATCAGTGAACAGAATAGCCTCAATCCCAGGACAACCCAACACTCCTTCCTGGTTACAGCACCCTCAAAATGCGCTTGTGTCAATAACTCCAAGAGAGAGTTTTTCTTTCTCTCTCTCTCTTTTTTTGAAAACAGGATTTATTGAGAAGACAGAAAAGCTGCCACAGTAGGAGGGGACCTGAGGGTGTTGCACATGGAAGAGTTTTTCTATAGGGATGTTCTTGGGTTGTATACATAATCACAGTCTATTTTTTCTCAAACAATGGTGCCAATGTTTCAGTCACACTGTAAACACAAGCATGATCTGTGGACCATGTTTGTGGTGGACAGGACTGCCAAGATGATTTTTAGGACCCAGTACAAAATGAAATTTGAGGACCCTTGTTCAAAAATTATTAAGAATT
>NW_007027724.1:0-2409 GCF_000164805.1 Carlito syrichta | reverse complement strand
GATTATACCACTGCATTTTTCCTGAGCAACAGAGAAAGAACCTGAATCAGAAAAAAGAAGATAAAAAGAATGAAAGATTAGGCTGTAATATTGATCAGAAAATTGAATCCTAATTATTTAATTTTTTTTTTTTTAGCTAGTCTCACTCCTTTGTCCAGACTGGAGAGAAGTGACATATTCATGTCCACCGTAGCCTCGGTCTGCTTGGCTCAGGTGATCCTTCTGACTCAGTCTTTCCAGTTGCTGAACTACAGGCTTTGACCTACAAAGTAGCTGGCATTACAGGCATGCTCCACGTTGCCCAACTAATTATTTTATTTATTGTAGAGAAGATGTCTTGCCTAGTTTCCCAGAATCCCCAACTCAGAAAATCCTCTCACGTCTGCCTGCCAAAGTGCTGGGATTACAGGTGTGAGCCTCCTTACCCAGCTATAGCTGATATTTTACCAATAAAAATTAAAAATGACTGGGTGTGGTGGTTCATGCCGTTAATCCCAAAATACTACCCAGGTTGGATGAAACATGCCTGTAGTTCCAGGTACTTGGTGGGTGAAGCGGAGGATCGACTGGGCCTAGTAAGCCAAGGCTGCTTTGGCCGTGAATGTGCCAATGAATTCCAGCCTGAGCAACAGATTGAGAGCCCGACTCATAGAAATAAAAAAGATAGAAAAATTTGACCGTAATTTACATAAAAAATTGAATCCTAATTCATTAATTTTTTTTTTTTTTTTTTTGGCTGTCTCCCTCTGATGTGCACGCTTGAGAGCAGTGGGATGCTTATGGCAAACACAGCATCAGTATGCTTGGCTCCTGTGATCCTTCTACTTAGGTCTTCCCAGTAGCTGGAACTACAGGCTTTAGCCTACACCATAGCTGGAAATACTGACCTGCACTACCGTGCCCGGCTAGTTGTTTTATTTATTGTAGAGCATAGGCTTTGCCTTTTTGCCGGTCTGGTCTTGAAGCCCTGTATATCCAGCTACGTGAAGATTGTGGCAGAAGGATTGCATGAGCACAGTGGGTTGAAGCTACAGTTGCCTTGAGCATGCCACTGCATTCCAGCTGAAGCAACAGTGTGAGAACCCAATTCAGAGAAAGAATGAAAGAAACGAAGGAAGGAAGAAAGGAAGGAAGGAAGGAAGGAAGGAAGGAAGGAAGGAAAGCAGAAAGGAAGAAAGGAAAGAAAGAACGAAAGATTTGGTAGAAATTTACATTTAAAAATAATCCAAATATTTTATTTAATTTTTTAGCCAGTCTTACCTTGTTGCCCATGCTGGAGTGGAATGCCATGCTCATGGCCACCGCAGCCTCGGTTTGCTTGGTTCAGGCGATTGTTTTGCCTCAGTCTTTTGACAAGCTGGAATGAAACTCTTTAACCTACAAAGTAGCTGGAAATACAGATATGCACCACCAAGTCCAGTTAGTTGTTTTATTTATTGGAAAGCTGAGGTGTCGCCTAGTTGTCCAAGCCCTTCTCGAACCGCTTTGTCCAGGCAATCTTCTTACCTCTGTCTGCCAAAATGCTGGCTTGACAGGTCTGAGCCACTTTACCCAGTTAAAGCAGACATTTTTTTAAATAAAAGAGGGTTCAGTGTGCTGGCTGTCACCTGTCATCCCAGCAATTTGGGAGACCAAGGTGAGAGGAACACCTGACTCCAGGTGTTCAAGGTTAGTTGGCCACCTTGCTTGTAACACTGCATGATTCCAGGTGTTGGAGAGAAGTTTGGGCTATATGGTGAGATATCATCTCTACAATAAAAATCAAAAAATAATCCAGGAATGATGGAACACACATGTAGTTGCAGCTACTTGGCTATTGAGGTCGAAATATTGCCTGAGCCCCAGTAATTGGGACTGTGGTGGCCCTAAGTATGCCGCTGCATTACTGCCTGTGCAACAGTGTCAGAACCTAAATCCGAAAAAAAAATAAGAAAAAAGAATGAACGATTTTGGCTGGAATATACATCAGAAAACTGAATCCCAATTGTTTAATTTGTTTTTTTAGGCAGACTTACTCTGGTACCCAGGCTGCAGAGCAGTGGCATGTTCATGTCCCTTGCAGCCTTGGTCTGCTTGGCTCAGGTGATCCTTCTGTCACAGTCTTCCCAGTAATTGGAACTACAGACTTTGGCCTAAAAAGTAGCTGGAATTACAGGCATGCAGCAGCTTGCCCAACTAGTTGTTATATTTATTGTTGAGAAGAGGACTTGCCTAGTTACCCAGACTCACTAGAATCCCTGGGTTCAGAAAATCCTCTGGCATCTGCCTGCCAAAGTGCTGGGATTACAGGAGTGAGCTGACTCACCCAGCTAAAACCAATATTTTAACAATAAAAATTTAAAAAATGACTGGTCGTGGAGGTTCGTGACAGTCATCCCAGCACTTCAGGAGGCCAGGATAAGTAGATTG
>NW_007027723.1:0-570 GCF_000164805.1 Carlito syrichta | reverse complement strand
TTCAGTATTCCAAGTAACTGGAACCACAGGCACACGCCACCATACCTGACTAATTCTTTTATTTATTGTAGAGATGGGGTCTTGCCAAGTTGCCCAGGCTAGTCTCAATCAGAACAAATTTCTAATAATAAGTAGATTTTTTTAATTGGCCTCTTATTAAACCATAGGTATTGGAAACAAAAAGTAGCTCAAAACTGAGGACTGGTAAATATTCAAAATACAATAAAAATACTTTTATATATATAACAATTCTACTTGCATATCTTTTGTTTTACTCATTACTTCATCATTAACATTACCTGGCAGTCCACATTTCCACTATGGACATCTACAATTCTATCTACAGGAGAGCACTACAGTACTCAGAGAACTTGAGCCCACTATAAGGAATTGTCTGAATTCCATAAGACTGCTTTATTTCACACAAGAAATTCACACTGTGCACTCTCCGGGACCAGGCCACTGTAGCACAGTGCCATTTTAAGAATGCCATTATGGCAGAGCCACCACCAGAGTGCATCCTCCCCTAGGTTTCAATAGTCCCTGCATTTCCACATCTCCAAGGCCTTG
>NW_007027722.1:0-584 GCF_000164805.1 Carlito syrichta | reverse complement strand
GGCATAGGTTTGGCCTCTTAATTTAATTGCACATCTCTTGGAGGCTTTGTTCTTTCTTTTCTATTATTTTTTTTCCTCTTTTTAATTTTTATTTTAAAATTATGGGGTACAATTTAGGGTGAGGTATACAAATATTCATTGTGCAGTTACCCTTGTTGATGAGATGTGCCCCTCTTACACCAGGCAGATATTGCCTACTGTCGATCCCACCTACCCCCTGCCCCTGCAGTTTCCCACTACTGTCAATCCTTTTCTTATAGTATTATGGTAGTTATTCAAGGTTCACTTATGAGTGAGAACATGTGATACTCAGCTCTTTGTTTCTTTGTTAATTATGAACAATTATCATAATACTCTACCATAGAGTTGGCAGATATTTTTTCCCAGTCTGTGGGCTGTCTCCCTGCTCTCTTGATGATTTCTTTGGCTTTGCAGAAGCTTGTCAGTTTAATGAGGTCCCACTTGTCTATCTTATCTCTTATGGCCTGAGCACTTAGGGTTTTGATCAGGAATTGGTTGCCAGTTCCAACTGGTTGCCAGTTCCAACTGGTTTTGATCAGGAATTGGTTGCCAATCCAATTGGT
>NW_007027721.1:0-735 GCF_000164805.1 Carlito syrichta | reverse complement strand
TTTTAAAATAACAATTAGAATTACAAAGGAGAAATTCGGCAACATTTGAGAAATGACTGAATGGAATAGACACAACAGTTTGAAAGGTGGATTTTATAATTATGAATTACTTTTGTTCCAGTTTCTACCCAATTGAAAAGGAGAGAGAGAGAAAGAGAGAGAGAGAGAGAGAGAGAGAGAGAGAGAGAGAGAGAGAGAGATGGCCACAATCTTCTAGGCAAAGAATAACCAGGGCCTGGATTTGGGAATAGGAAGGAAGGGATAGAGATCAGAAAAGTGAAGAAGGAAGTGAATGAGACTGGTGATTCATTAGTAATAAAGGAAATATGCAGAAAAAAGTCAAATTGTGATGACATAGAAAAAAAACAGCATTGGCTGTAGTCTTGGTTTTGCCACAAACCAGATGCAAATCCTCAGGACAGTCATTTCATGTTCTCTTGGCTTTGTTTTTCTCATCCCTACAAAGAACGGGTTGCTCTGTAATTTCTAAGGTCCCTCCCAGGTCTAACGTCTTGAAGTTGAGCGACCAGAATGATCATAGGTAACATGAACAGAATTCCCATGGAGGAATCTGATCCTAACTTCTGGAATTAGATAATTCTGTTCAAGTTGTGTGGCCTTAAACAAAATACTTAATCCTTCTGTATGTCAGTTTCCATTGTAACATTGCAATAATAATAATAATAGTGTCTATCTTGTAGAGTTGTCCTACATAAATCTGTAGAGCAGTACCTG
>NW_007027720.1:0-612 GCF_000164805.1 Carlito syrichta | reverse complement strand
CAGAGGGGAGAGAATGGAGCAGATAATGGGGTGAAGAGGGGGAGTGGAGAGATAGAGGAGTAAGGTGGGAAACAAAACAAAGTGTGCCAAACAAATAGAGAGAGAGGCCTATACTGAAAACAGATAAAAACAATAGACCACAGCTGCAGTCGAACCAACTCTCATACAAACAAAAATAAAACATATAGTGATGCTAACATACCAGCTATCCAACCACCTTATTAGTGTGCTGTTCCTCTATACAAAGACATGGTTTACAGACAGAAGAAAAGAGAAGAAAAGGAAAAGGAAAAGAGAAAAAAGGGAACAATACAGTAGGAATAGAATTAAGTCATTAAACTAATAGAATCAATGAAGCACACTCTGAGACATTTCGTTTAAGTCCAATGTCCTTTCAGGTCTGATTTCTCGTTTTCTTTTCAAGCTGGTAAATTAGTTTGCAGTTAAGGTCAGTTCCCCTGATCTGCTCTGAAGGACAGTTCAGAATAACCTCGGTTCAGAAGTTTGGTCTATGTCTTTATCAAGCTTGTTTGTCCCGTTTCAGTGTTGTTACCTTGAATCGCCAGCAGGTGGTGCTATTTCATCTGCTCGCCCCAGAGGGGGTGGGGCCAG
>NW_007027719.1:0-737 GCF_000164805.1 Carlito syrichta | reverse complement strand
CTCATCTCCTAATATCATGATATGGGGATAGGACATTAGCATGTGACTTTTAGGGGAACATAAACATGAAACTCATAGCAGGCATCTTGTGTGAGGTAGACTTTTCTTAATGATTTGAGACTTGGGACAATTTATGACAATGTAAATGTGTCCCTTTGTTATATTTCTATTTCCTTTCGTGGAAAATTCTGTGTAAAAGGCAGTTATGCCAACTTTAACTCCTTAAATTAAATGTCCTTAAACTGAGCTATAATTTTTTAACAGTGGTTCCATTTATAATCTTAAAAAGTAAAGTTACAGGGAGAGAAAAGTAGTTACAGATGAATGTCATTTATTCCAATTATATAAAAATAATCAACACTCTGGTGTTTCCCTCTCCTCTTATAAGAATGCTAATCCTGAAGCCACCGTGGAGCTCCGCCGCCTCGAAACGTTCACCGCGAGCGGACCTTGACGTTTTAAACGTGAAGTAGAGACGGGGCAAGATGGCGACGGCATAGGTGAACTTGTGAGATTCTCTGAACGGACCAAGACTGCAAACTGCTGAATAGACAGACTGTAAAACAGAGGGAAAAGTGAACAAAACCAGAAGACCCTCATAAGGAAGAACAGGTCATTGCAGAAGAGAAATAAAAGCAACCCCACCCTCCCTCAAAAACAGAATTGAAGAGGGGGAGGGAAAGGGGTAAAGGGAGAAAAATCTACAGAAATGAAGAAAAACCAAAAGAAGAGTATGG
>NW_007027718.1:0-1218 GCF_000164805.1 Carlito syrichta | reverse complement strand
AAGACCCATGAACTGTCTAGGTTGCAACCTCCCCAGACTCTAAATAATGCTGGGGCCAAAGACCATTACAAAAGAATAGCATTTTCCTCTAATTGGTTCCTAATTATATTCAGACTAATTCTGAAGAATGCATCTAAGCAAACTGCATTCTAGGGTTGAATGATGACGTCCTGTGACTATATCAATATACATACATATAAACAAACAGTTATCAAAATACAATCTAACTGCAGTCACAACACACTACCCCAAGAGTGTCCAAACTGAAACATTCAGGACCCTTCCTCTCTTTGTCAGTTAGGCTTGTTCAACCTGCAAGTGAAAATTGCCCAAATCGCCAAATTGAGAGGAGTCATTCTCATGTCTGGAATGTCTCATGTCTGGAATGTCTGGTAGCATAACAGACATTCACGTGGCCAGGCACGCTGGCTCATGCCTATAATCCCAGCACTTTGGGAGGCTGAGGTGAGAGAATTGCCTGAGCCCACAGGTTCGAGACCAGCCTGGGAAATTTGGTGAGACCTCTACAATACATGAAAAAATTAACCAGGCATGGTAGCATGTGCCTGTAGTTCCAGCTACTTGGAAGGCTGAGGCAGAAGGATCTCCTGGGCTGATCGAGGCTGCGGTGACCATGAGCGTACCACTGCACCCCAGCCTGGGTGACAAAGTCTCCTATTCAAAAAAAAAAAAGACATTCATGTGCCCAGACACACACACACACACACACACACACACACACAAACAATTACTAACAAGCCCCCAAAAGTGTCCAAAACTAAAACAGTCAGCGTGTTCTTCTCTCTTAATCCTTTGGGCTTGTTCGAACTTCATATGGAAATTCCTTTGGAATTCCCCAAATTGAGAGAAGCAGATCCTGCTGCCTTGTACCCACGAGAGGCACTCACCTGTTTGGACATAGATGTCAAATTTCAAAGACTGTTCTTAGTAGGCAATCAGGAACATCATCGAGGTCTGGCAGTGGTGGGGCCAGAGAGAGACCAAAACCCATTTCTAATCAAAAAGGGCCAGGTAGCTGCTAGAAGGATTTCCGAAACTCTCCCAGCCCATGGCAGCTGAGCCATAAGCAATGTGTTTCGGGTCAGGGAACCCACATCTGACACTGACACACCAGGGGTTAAGTCTAGGTTCTGTCACTCACTGCACAGAAAACCAATCACTGGGAAAACAGGTATCACCTGGAAGAAGACTTTTTAT
>NW_007027717.1:0-532 GCF_000164805.1 Carlito syrichta | reverse complement strand
TATTAAAGACACACTAAAAATGAAGCCCAGATTGCTGATTAAACAATATCAAGAGATTTTGTAGATTTAGGCGATAGAGAACTCCAAGAACCGGATTCCCTTTCCGTTCTCAGCAGGATACCCTGAATTTCCCTGTCCATGTGGATTCCAAAACTCTGTGTACCAAAACGCAGATGCCCAGATGTTTCCTAAGGACTTGGAATCCACGGATCCTGGTTACATTTTATATAATACGTACTAAATATTTGGCAACTGCGAATCCCTCGGCCCCTCTACAGATAAAGTACAAACAGAAATTTAAGGATTACCAAGTTCATCTTAAGACCAAAGTTACAGCCAAATACAGCAATATGATACTTTATTTCCGGGAGTGTGGCCTTACTTGTTCCGAGGAACTTAAGGGATTTGTACTACCAGATACCCGATTACAACTCTCAAGAGGACCAGAATGTTGCTGGAATCCTGAAATGACTGATTCATAATACCCACAAGCCAAATATCTCTGAAACTTGAGATGAGCTCAAAGCCTTGA
>NW_007027716.1:0-683 GCF_000164805.1 Carlito syrichta | reverse complement strand
GACTTAACTAGACAGCCAGCTGGCTGGACAGCTGACTTAACTAGGTTACTTTAACTAGCCAGCTGGCTAGTAGGCTTTCATAATTTTCTAACTACCTAGTTAGCCAGCTTGATAGCCAGCTGACTTAACTAGTTAGCTACCTACATATCCCGCTGGCTTGCCAGCTGAATTAACTACCTAGATTTCTAGCTAACCAGCTGGCTAGTGAGCTGACTTAACTAGGTGACTTAACTAGCTAGCCAGTTAGTTAGCCAGCTGACTTAACTAGCTAGCTACTCAGCCAGGCAGGTGGCTAGCCAGCTGACTTAACAAGCTGACTTAACTAGCTAGCCAGCTGACATAACTAGCTGACTTAACTATCTAGCTACCTAGCAAGCCAGCTGAATTTACTAGCTGAAATAACTAGCTAGCATCCTAGCTAGCTAGCTAGCCGGCTTAACTAGCTGACTTAACTAGCTAGATAGCTAACATAACTACCTGACTTAACTAGCTGGCTACCTAGCTAGCCAGTTGAATTTACTAGCTGAAATAACTAGCCAGACAACTGTCTAGCCATCTGAATTAGCTAGCTCTTTAACTAGCTAGCGAGCTGGCTAGTCAACTTAACTAGCTAGGCAGCTGGTTAACCAGGTGATAATCAACTAGTTGATTAACGTGCTAGGCAGCTGGCCAGGCAAGTGACG
>NW_007027715.1:0-865 GCF_000164805.1 Carlito syrichta | reverse complement strand
TAGCTAGACAGCTGGCTAGACAGCTGACGAAACTATCTAGCTACCTAGATTGCAACATGGCAAGGCAGCTGTCTTAACTAGGTGACTTAACTAGGTAGCCAGCTGGCTAGCCATCTGACTTAATTGCCTAACTACCTAGGTAGACAGCTGATGTAACTAGCTGAAATAACTACTGAGGCAGCTGGCTACCCATCTGATGTAACCAACTTTTTAACTAGCTATCCAGCTGGCTAGACAACTGACTTAACCAGCTTTTTAACTAGCTATCCAGCTGGTTAGACAACTGACTTAACTAACTAGACAGCTGGTTAGCCAGCTGATTACACTAACTGACTTTACTAGCTTGCCAGCTGTCTAGCCAGCTGACTTAATTTCCTAGCTACCTAGATATCCAGGAGCCCAGCCAGGTAACTTAACTAACTGACTAAGCAAAGTAGCCAGCTAGCTAACTTAGTAGCCAGGTAGCTAACTTAACTAGCTACCTACCTAGCTAGAAAGAGTGATATCTAGCTGACTTAACTATCTGACATAACTAGATAGCCTGATGGCTAGCCAGCTACCTACCTACATAGCCCTCTGCTTTGCCAACTTATTTATCTACCTAACTACCTATTTAACATGTTGGCCAGCGAGCTGACTTAACTATGTGATTTAATAAGCTAACCAGCTGCCTAGCCAGCTGATTTAACTAGCTAGGTACCCTGCTAAGTAGCTGGCTAGCCAGCTGACTTAACTCACTGACTTAACTAGATAGATACCTGGATAACCACCAGACTTAACTAGCTGCTTAACTAACTAACTACCTAGCTAGCCAGCTGGCTTGCCAGATGACTTATGTAGTTGACTTATTTAGCTGGGAAGCCAG
>NW_007027714.1:0-725 GCF_000164805.1 Carlito syrichta | reverse complement strand
CCAGAGGGTGACTGCTTCCGCGTGCGAACTGTCAACCTTTCACATTTGGGAAGGCTCAACTCCCTTGTTCCACAATGAGTGATCTGTGACATTCACAGTTTCTTGTGGGGAAGCATTATCTGTGACTCGAGCGAATTCCGAGATATTTTTTCTTTATACATTTTCGTGTTACTGCAAAGGTAATTATACTGTCGATGCTTTTCAGAATAGCCTTTCTTAGGCCTGTAGTGAATAGGCAGCTTCCTTGGGTAAGCCCGTGCCAAATATGTGCTGCACTGTGATCTGTTTGCTGTGACTTCTTTGCTGCCTCCTGTCACACCTACTTCACACTCGTTCCCCTTGATTTGTGTTCCTTTCCAGAGAAGGCCTTTGCTTAAGAGGGTTTAACGACTGTGTTTCACGGATTGGAATATGCAATACCCAGTACCCCAGTGACTGATATAACTGCTCCACCGTGACTTGCTGTAGAGCACCATTTGTTCATGGTGAGAAATCTAACTGGTGTTTCGGTATTGCATTTCCACCTAGTAAGGAACACCAGTGCTGTGCAGTTTTCCTTGATGAATAAGCACGGAGAGCTGATGTTAGAGTTGTGGTGAATGTGGGTCTTCCTCGAACAGGGTATTCCAGGGTGCAGTGCCATGCTATTCATTTGCCATCTGTAGTAAGCTAGCTTTGTGCGTACTGTCATCCCTGATTTTTAGAGTTTCCCTGTACATACGCTG
>NW_007027713.1:0-784 GCF_000164805.1 Carlito syrichta | reverse complement strand
TGTACACAAGTCCTTGAAACGTACGGATTGCTCAGTACTCAAGGTACCTCCCATTATGATGTCAAAGTTCTGAGGCTGATATCACGAAGCACATTAGGACCTGCTTGTTGACCTGACATGCTTACAACTATTAATTTAAATATTAGCCTTTTAGGCAATCTACAGATACATTGAAATAACCATTAAGTTAACATCATTTTCTCAGACCTTGAAATTACAATAAAGGATTCATATGAAACCCTAAACAATTGTGAATAGTCAAAAGAATACTTATCAAAAGGAACAAAGCAGGAGCTATCGCTGTTCCAGACTTCAAACTTTACTATAAGTTGACAGTAATCAAAACAGCCTGGTATTGGTACAAAAATAGGTACAAAGGCCAAAAGATAAGGAAAGAGAATGAAATCCTCAAATTCTCAACCAACTCATCTTTGAAAAAAGCTACAAGACCCACAGGGGAATATAGAACATATGCAGTAAATGGTGCTGGGAAAAGTCTGACTACATGCACAAGATTGAAACAGGACCCCTAATTATTACCATAAACATTAACACTAAATAGATCAAAGGCCTAAATGTAAAACACCAATTTATAATAATCTTAGAAAACTCAGGAGGCACCTTAGAAAACTCAGGAGTCACCTTTAGGGAAACAGGAACCGGGAAATAATTCCTTTTCAGAAACCTAAATGCCCATACCTTTAGAAGAAAGTTAGACAAATGGGATCACATCAAATTAATACAAGTCTGCAAAACAAAAGAAACCATCAAAACATCACGAGGG
>NW_007027712.1:0-727 GCF_000164805.1 Carlito syrichta | reverse complement strand
TCTGATTGCATTAGTCAATCATTTAACCTGAAGAAAGAGGCCACAATTATGTAGAGTACACAAACAAGAAAAGGTAAACACAAAAATCCAATCATAACTGAATTAAAAATTTGCTTCCAGATATTACCTGTTTAAACTTGCTTCCTTTATTGATTTTTTTAAACCACTATTTACTGTGTAATTACCACGTGACAAGCATTTGTCTAATCCTTTTTTTACTTCTCAGAATAACAGTGTAAATTAGGTGCTTTTATCACCATATAACAGAAAAGGAGACAGAGAACCAGACAGTCGCTTAACTTTTCAAAGATGATGCAATTATTATATGATAGAGTTTGAGTATGTCCCAGAACTAATTCTAGGCCAATTTGTTTGCACCATACCAAGGTCTCTACTCAAGAGTCAATCTACATTTACCACATGATAAATATTTGTCATTCAAGTCCTCTGTGACTTTTGGAGTTAAAAAAATTCAGAGATCATCGCTAGGAAGTTCGAGCAGCCCAGGCGCCGATGGGGCGGCCAAGGCTACTGTGAGAGGGCACTCGAGGTTGCGGGAGAGCGAGCAGACGAAAGAGGTGGGGAGGAGCTGGCGCACTCGGTTGCCTGCTCGCTCGCTTCCTGGCGCCGCTGTGGGACCGCCGCCGCGTTTCCCGCTCGCCCGCTGCCCCGTTTCGCGAGCCCGGGTCAGCCGCGGCCGGCTGGGTCGGTAGTTGGGCGCGCCCTC
>NW_007027711.1:0-507 GCF_000164805.1 Carlito syrichta | reverse complement strand
TCACTGATTCGAAGAATCAGCATAGTTAAGATGTTCATCCTAATCGAGAATATCTACTGATTTAATGCAATGCCCATTAAATTTCCAACAATATTGTTATCAGACCTAGAAACCACAATATAGGAATTCACATGGAATCATAAACAACCCTGAATAGCCAAAACAATCCACAGCAAAAAAAAAAAAAAAAAAAAAGCAGGAGGTATCACATTCCCAGACTTTAAGCTTTATTATAAAGCTGTAATAATCAAAGCAGCCTGCTATTGGTACCAGAACAGGTATATAGGCCAATGGAATAGAATTGAGATTCCAGAAGCAAAGCCTCAATTTCTCAACCAACTCATCTTCAACAAAGCCTCCACCACCAACCACTGGGGAGAGGAGAACCTTCAGTAAATGGTGCTGGGAAAACTGGCTGACCACATGCAGAATATTGACACAGAACCCCTACCTATCCCCATACACAAAAATCAACTCTAAATGGATCAGATACCTAAACATAAAACG
>NW_007027710.1:0-672 GCF_000164805.1 Carlito syrichta | reverse complement strand
ACCTGTGCCTGGTCTCCAACTTCAGAGATTAACTCATAAAAAATAATGGGGACTCGTTTTTTAAAGGTAAGTATAAATATTAAAAGTTCTCCAAGTGATACCATGTGCAGCCAGGGCTGAAGATTATATCCAGCACATGAATACATGAGCCTCAAATGGACATATTCTGCAAAAATTGGGGTAGAGAAGGGTGAAGGAATGAAAAGTGATAGAAAAGTGGTACTTACAGATTTTTTTTTTTTAAGTTGGAGTCTCACTCTGTTTCTCAGGCTGGGGTGCAGTGCCACATTCACGGCCACTGCAGGCTCAAACTGCTGGACTCAAGTGATCCTTCCACCTCAACCTTCCAAATAGTAGCTGGAGCTACAGGCACGCACCACCACCCCGGCTAATTTTTCTTGATTTGCTGAAGAGATGAGGTCTTGCCTCACCAAGTTGCCCAGGCTGGTCTCAAACCCGTGAGCTCAGGCAATCTTCTCACCTCGGCCTCCCAAAGTGCTGGGATTATAGGCATGAGCTACCGCGCCCAGCCAATATAGATTAAGCTAACAAAACTTCCTTAGGGGGCGGGGCAAGATGGCGACCTGGCAACCCAGTGTCTGAAGCCCTCTGCAAGGGAGATCTGCAGTGGGTCTCTGACTCTCACCCCCGGGAGGCTGGGGACCCCAGCAT
>NW_007027709.1:0-726 GCF_000164805.1 Carlito syrichta | reverse complement strand
TGTGTGTGTGTGTGTGTGTGTGTGTGTGTGTGTGTGTGTGTGTGTGTATGTATGTGTATGTGTGTACATAGTCATACTTTTGAAGCACTTTCCCATCCCTAGATTTTGAAATGCTTTTTCTATATTTTATTTTATTTTTTTATTTATTTTTGAGCAGGAATCTTACTCTGTTGCCCAGGCTGGAGTGCAATGGCACAATCATGGCTCACTGCGGCCTTGAATTCCTAGTCTCAGGTGATCCCTCTTCCTCAGCCTCCCTATGTTGCCTAGGCAACTTCTGGGCTCAAACAATCCTCTCCCCTTTGCCTCCCAAAGTGCTAGAATTACAGGCATAAGCCACTGTACCTGGTCTTATATTTTATTTTAGTCATTTTATAATTAAAGATGTTTACCTTATGAATCCAATTAAAATACATTTTCTTTGTGACCTGAAAATTATTTAAAATAATTTCTAAATTATTTCCTCAGTGATGGGAAATGTCTTCTGTTCCGGCTCTCAGTGATGGGAAATGTCTTCTGTTCCGGCTCTCTGTTGCAGCACAACACATGATTTTAGATTTAGTGGCATAGGGCAATCACCATTTTATTCTGCTCATGAATTTTGTGGACTGGGAATTTGGGCAGAATGGGGATGGCTTGGCTCTGCTCCACTGTGTTTGAGGTTTCAGCTGGGAAGGCTTGAGTGGTGGAGATGATGTGGACAGTGGAGGGTGGAATCATCCAGGG
>NW_007027708.1:0-725 GCF_000164805.1 Carlito syrichta | reverse complement strand
TATCATTAATCAGTAGTTTTTAATATGGTTTGTGGGGTACAGTTAAGGGTAGGTGTACAATGACGTTTCATTCAGGCACCCTGTAGATAAGAAGTGTTTTCCCATCCCTCGACAGATATTTGCTACTGTCAATCCCATCCCCCTCCCCCCCATAGGTTCCCAGTACCATCCGTCATTTTCTCATAGTATTGCATTGGATGTTCAAGGTCCATTATATGAGTGAGAACATGTGATATTCGGATTTTTGTTTTTGTGAGAGGTCAGTCAGTATTATAGACTCTAGTTCCATCCAGGTTGCAGCGAAATTCATGATTTTGTTCTTTTTTATGGCTGCATAGTATTCCATCGTGTATATGTACCACATTTTTTTAATCCAGTCCTCTTTTGATGGGCAGCATGGTTGTTTCCAGGTTCTTGCTATTGTGAACAATGCTGCGATAAACATACGTGTGCAGGTATCTTTTTTATAGAGTGATTTGTGTTCTTCAGGGTATATTCCCAGTAGGGGGATTGCAGGATCATATGGAAGGTCAGTTTTTAGAGCTTTTAGGAATCGCCACACTGCTTTCCACAGAGGTTGCACCAGTTTACACTCCCACCAACAGTGTAGAAGTGTTCCCTTTTCACCACACCCTCTCCAGCAGGTGTTATTTTTTGAGTTGTTGATAATTGCCATTCTGACTGGAGTTAGGTGGTATCTCAGTGTGGTTTTGATTGCATCTCCC
>NW_007027707.1:0-621 GCF_000164805.1 Carlito syrichta | reverse complement strand
TCAGACCATATTAAGGTTATAAATAAAAATGACATTAACTTTCTTATCACCGAAAATATAATGAAAATGCAATTCTTTTCTAATTTCTCTGGTTGGAAAAAGTGCAAAGGTTTGGGTTAACCAGTCTACTGAGCTGAGTTTCCACACATGCAAGTGCAGCTTCTCAGGATGCTGGGGCAATGTACTCAGAAAACACAGATTCATTTGAGGCTGTTCTTTATCGGAACTCTTTGAGCCTAGGAAATCAGTATGCTGAGAATGGAAGAAACATGCTTTAAGAGTAAAGGTCCTCAGATATCCCAGGTAAAAGCAAAAAAACCAAACATTTAAACATTGGTATTGTATTGGCAACTTTTCCTAAGACGAGGGTATAAAAGGATGAAGATGAGTCAAGTGTGGTGGCTCACACCTGTAATCCTGCACTTTGGAAGTTGGAGGGGTTCGAGACCAGCCTGGGCAACTTGGCAAGACTCCATCTCTACAATAAATAAATAAATAAATAAATAAATAAATAAATAAATAAATAAATAAATAAATAAATAAGTAAGTAAAAGTTATCTGGGCATGGTGGCTTGTGCCTGTAGTTCCAGCTACTTGGAAGGCTGAGGCAGAAGGATCGAA
>NW_007027706.1:0-585 GCF_000164805.1 Carlito syrichta | reverse complement strand
CCACTACTCTTCCTCCTATCATAAGACGCCACACGCCCAATTTCAGCCCACCCCTCTTTGCTATGTATATAAGCAATCGCCTAACAATAAAATTTGGAGGCTTGATCAGAACACTGTCTTGCCTCTATTCTGCGTGTCTCCTGTCTCTTTCTCTCTTGGTCTCTCTCTCTCTTTTCACCAGCAGCAGGTAGTCCTCCTCGTGCCCACGTTTTACTTGTCCCGCTGGTCGGGACACCTGGCGCCCAACGTGGGGCTCGAGGCACGGAACGGCGCTGCTGGCACCTACTCGGATAACGCCCCGGCCGGGCACACCCTGAGCTCCTGAGCTCGCTTCGAGCCCGTGGGTGATCAACCCGCGGGATAAGACTCGATCTTGATCGTTGCTGGACTAGCCGCCCCAGCGGACATCGGAACGGTGAGTAGGTGATTATTATGGGACAGGAATTGAGCTCTCACGAGCTCTTCCTTAAGGGGCTTAAGGATTCCCTCAAGATGCGCAGAATTAAGGCTAAAAAGAAAGATCTACGCCGTTTTTTCAACTTGTTAACTGATGTATGTCCCTGGTTCCCTCAAGAGGGCACCATT
>NW_007027705.1:0-3635 GCF_000164805.1 Carlito syrichta | reverse complement strand
TCATTGTCACCTAGTTAGCATGTTAGATAACGAGTAAGCTAAATAGTTAGCTAGCTGGTTAAGTCAGCTAGCTAGCTAGGCAGCTAAATATTTAAGTCAACTTTGTAGCAGGTAGCTAGCTAGTTAGCTAACTATTTAAGTCGGTTGGCAAGCTACGTAGCAAGCTAGTTAGCTAACTATTTAAGTCAGCTGTCTATCTATTTAGCTAACTAATTAAGTCAGCTGGCTAGGCTGCTGGTTTGCTAGTTAGCGAGCTAGTTTTGTCAGTTGGTTAGCCAGCTGGATAGCTGGTTAATTCAGCTAGATAAGAGAACTGGCTTGCCAACTGTCAAGATAGGTACCTAGCTAGTTAAGTGAGCTAGATAACTAAATGGCTAGCTAGTGATGTCAGCGAGTGATGTCAGCTGGTTAGCCAACTGGTTAGTTGGTTAAGTCAGTTAGTTTAGTCAACTGTCTAGCCAGCAAGCTAGGTAGGTAGATAGCTAGATAAGTCAGCTTGGTAGCAAGCAGGCTAGCTGTCCGATACACATGGTTAAGTCAGCTGGCTAACCTGATAGCTAGGTAGTTAGTTAGCTAGTTAAGTGAGCTGGCTAGACAGCATGCTAGCTTAAGGCAGCTAGGTAAGTCAGATGGCTAGACAGATGGCTATATAGGTAGCCAACTAGTTAGGTCAGCTGGCTAGCCAGCTGACTAGCTGGTTAAGTCAGCTAGTTAAGTCAGCTGGAAACCACTGTCTAGCTAGTTAAGTCAACTCATTAAGTCAGTTGGCTATCCAGCTGGTTAGGTAATTAAAAAGCTAATTATGTCAGGTTGGTAGACATCTGGCTACCTAGTTGTTTCAGCTAGACAATTCAGCTGGCTAACTAGGAAGCAAGCTACATAAGACAGCTAGTTATGTCAGCTACCTAGCTAGTTAAATCAGCTGGCTAGCTAGATAACTAGCTAGGTAGCTAGCTAGCTAAGCTAGCTAATTAAGCCAGCTGACTAGCTAGGTAGCTAGTTGGCTAAGTCAACTAGTTAAGTCAGCTTGCTAGTTAGTTAAGTCATTAAGTTATGTCAGTTGGCGAGCCAGCTATTGAGCTGGATAGCTAGTTAGTTAAGTCAGCTGGCTTGCATGTTAACTAGCTAGTTAATTAACCTAGTTAATTCAGCTCACTAGCCAGCTGGTTAGCTAGGTAGCTAAGTAGTTAAGTAAGCTGTCAAACCAACAGGCTATGTAGGTAACTAGCTAGTTAAGTCAGCTGGCTATCCATCTGGCAAGCTAGGTACCTGGGCAGTTGGGTCAGCCTGCTAGCAAGCTGGATAGCTAGTTAAGTCACCTAGTTAAGTCAGCTGGTTCGACTGCTGGCTATTTAGGTAGCTAGATAGATAAGTCAGCTGTCTAGCACACTGGCAATCTATTTAAATCACCTGGTTAAATCAGTTGGCTAGCCAGCTGGCTAGCTGGTAGCTTACTAATTACGTCAGCTGGCTAGACAACTGGCTAGTTTGTTAAGTCTATTTGTAAAGTCAGCTTGCTAGCCAGCTGGCTAGCTATATAGCAAGTTAGTTAATTCAGTTGACTAGCAAACAGGCCAGCTGTTTAAGTCAGCTAGTTATGTCAGCTGACTAGCCAGCTGGCAAGCTAGTTAGTGAGCTAGTTAAGTCAGTTGGCTAGCCAGCAGTCTACCTATGTAAGTCTGCTAGTTAAGTCAGCTGGCTAGCCAGCTAACTAGCTAGGTAGAGAGCTAGTTAAGTCAGCTGTATAGCCAACTGGCTATCTAGTTATGTCAGCTAGTTGAGTCAGCTGGCTGCCCACCTGGCTAGCTGGTTAAGTCAGCAAGTTAAGTTAGCTGGCTAACCAGCTGGCTAGCTAGGCAGCAAGTTAGTTAAGTCAGCTGACTATCCAGCTGGCTAGCTACTTAAGTCAAGTTGTTAATTCAGCTGGCTTCCCAGCTCTCTAGCTAGGTAGCTAGCTAGTTTAGTTAGCTGGTTACCCAAATGGTTATCTGGTTAAGTCAGCTAGTTAATTAAGCTGGCCAGTCAGCAGGCTTGCTAGTTAAGTAACTTAGTTAAGCCAGCTGGCTAAGCAGTTGGCTAGCTGGTTAAATCAGCTAGTTAAGTCAAATGGTCAGTCAGCTAGCTAGCTAGGTTGCTAGCTAGTTAAGTCAGCTAGTTAAGTCAGCTTCTGCTAGGTAGCTATATAGTTAAGTCAGGTAGTTAAGTCAGCTGGCTAGCTAGTTAAGGCAGTTAGTTAAGTCAGTTGGCTAGCCAGCTGCCTATTATAATAGCTATCTATTTACGTCACTGGCTAGCCAGCTGGGTAGCTAGTTAAGTTACCTAGTTAAGTCAGTTGGCTAGCCAGCTTGCTAGCTAGTTAAAAAGGTAGTTAATTCAGATGGCTAGACAGCTGAGTAGCTTATTATTTCAGCTTGATAAGTCAGCTGGCTAGCAAGATAGCTAGTTAAGTCAGCTAGTTATGTCAGCTAGCTAGTCAAGTCAGCTAGTTATGTCAGCTAGCTAGCTAGTTAGCTATGTAGGTAACTAGCTATTTATTTCAGGTAGTAAAGTCAGTTCACTATCTAGGTATTCAGTTAGTTTAGTCAGCTAGTTAAGTCAGCTTGCTAGCAAGTTAAGTCAGCTAGTTAAGTAAGCTGGCTAGGCAGGTGCCTATCTGTTTAGCCAACTAGTTTAGTCAGCAGGGTAGCCAGCAGGATACCTAGTTAAGTTACCTAGTTAAGTCAGCTTGCTAGTCAGCAGGATAGCTAGGTAGGTAAGTAAGTCAGCTGGCAAGCCAGCAGGATACATAGATAGCTAGCTAATTAAGTCAGCTGGCTAGTCAGCTGGATATCTACTGATGTCAGCTAGATAAGTCAGCTGGCTAGCCAGCTGGCTAACGCGTTGTCACGTAGTTGAGTCAGCTGTCTAGCCAGCTGGTTAGCTGGCTACATCAGCTAGTTAATTCAGGTCACTAGACATTTGTCTAGCTATGTAGCTAGCCAATTAAGTCAACTGACTAGCTGGCTGGTTATCTAGTTAAGTCAGTGAGTTAAGTGAGCTGGCTTGCTGGCTGGCTAGCTAGGTGTTTAACTAGTTAAGCCAGTTGGCTAGCCAAATGGTTATCTATTTAAGTCAGCTAGTTAAGTCATCTAGATAGAGAACTGGCTAGTTAGGTGGCTGGCAAGGTAAGCCGACTGGTTAGCAGGCTGATCAGTTAGGTGGCCAGCTAGTTAAGCCAGTTGGCTAGCCAGCTGACCAGCAGGGTAGCTGGCTAGTTAGGCCGGCTGGCAATCGGACTGTGTAGTCATCCGGCTGGCTATTTAAACTGGCTGGCTATACATTTGGTCAACCTGCTAGTTAACTAGTTGGCTGCCTAGCCAGCTAGCCAGCCAGGTAGCTAGCTAGTTAAGACAGCTGGCTAGCCAACTATCCAACCAGGTTGCAAGTTATTTATGTCAGCTGGATAGCCAGCTAACCAGTCAACTAGCTAGTCAGCTAGTTAAGTTAGCTACCTAGCCAGTAGGCTAGTTAAGTCAGCTAGCAAGTCAGCTATCTATTCAGCTACCTAGTTAAGTCAGCTAGCTAGTCATGTTTCTAGTCAGCTAGCTAATTAACTCAGCTAGCAAGTAAGCTAGCTATTCAGCTAGATAGCTAAG
>NW_007027704.1:0-992 GCF_000164805.1 Carlito syrichta | reverse complement strand
GGTACATGATGGCCGGGCCTCCGTGCACTCCACGATCATATGCAAGGTTACCATCACTGGCTTCAACCTCAGCAACTACCATGATTGCCTCAAGTAGAACAAACCATCGAGGTTATGTATGCACAGTGCATGGCGGTGGGCAGAGACAAGTGTCTGCCCCAGTAGTACAAGCAGCTGGTGTTGCACCTGGGGCACTTCCTCAAGCTCATCGTTCATTTGCTGGGCATCGCTTGGGGTGATACTGTTTTGCTCCACGAGGACCACATTGGCAAGCTTGGTGGTGTCTCTCTATCCAAGACAGGTCATCAAGTCAGGTCATCAAGACTGTGAACTTGGAAGCACTCTCCAAGTGGACTGGCCACATCCCTAGGGATGTGGTTGGGGACGTGACCCAGATCAACCTCATGCTGGCTTGACGTAGTGATGAGCCCTATGCAAACTCACCTAAGGCAACCCTGACCCCACTGTCATCAATAACATATACTGGGTCTTGAAAGGTTACTATAAAACACCAATCTGAATGGATATTTTTAGGTGAACCAGAACAGCATCTCCTTCCACTTAGAAAACTCGTGATTTCCAGATCTCTGCAAATGGCTTTGTTACCAAGAAGAGGAGAAATTTCATTCAAGTGGAAATTGAACCTCTAATTCAAGCATACTGCTTGCTATTAATTGCCAAAACAGGATTGCTAATGAGGAACCTATTTGTATATGTTTGCAAAAGCTGAATCATTGAAAACATACCGTGAAACTCTTTATCTTTGGACACTCAAAGACAGAGAGCAAAGAGTATGGAAGTAGTCCATCTTTTGAAATTTATGCATTTTATATTTTTTTTCCCTCAAGAAGTTTTTTTCTTTTTTGAGTTGGAGTCTCACTCTGTCACCCAGACTGGAGTGGGGTGGCCACTCCCGGCCACTGCAGCCTCGACCTGCTGGGCTCCGATGATCCTTCCGCCTCAACCTTCCAAGTAGCCAGAATTACAGGCGA
>NW_007027703.1:0-511 GCF_000164805.1 Carlito syrichta | reverse complement strand
GGACCCTCACATGTGAGGGAGGCGTGGGGGAAGGACTGAGGGCAGAAGTGTACAGGAGAATGGAATGCATAGATCTTTCTCTCTTTATATGGTTCTCAAGTACAACGTTACACAGTCCGTCCTTCCTTCCTTCCTTACATCCTTCCTTCCTTTCTTTATTCCCAGGTTCTTTCTTTCCATGTTTCAGTCGATCTTTCTTTCTTTCTTTCTTTCATTCTTTCAATCTTGCTCTAAATCTTTCTTCCTTCCTTTCTTTCTTTCTTCCTTTCTTTCTTTCTTTTCTTTAATTCTTTTTCGTTCCTATCTGGGTTGCCCAGGATGCTTTGAAACCATCCAACTTGGGCCATCCTCTCAGCCTGAGCCTTCGAAACTCCTGTGAACACAGGCTTTCCATTTGGTCGACATCCTGGTCTTCCTGCCTTGTCTTGAACTCGAGGCTGGAGGTGATCCTCCAGTCAAGGCATGTCCTGACCCAAAGTTTTCTGGGTTTTGCTTGAGGTCAAGGTGGGGG
>NW_007027702.1:0-665 GCF_000164805.1 Carlito syrichta | reverse complement strand
AGAAGCCGGGGCTCGGTGGCTCAGCCTGTAATCCCATGCCTTTGGGAGGCTGAGGTGAATGAATTGCCTGAATCTGTGGGTTCGAGACCTGCCTGGGCAGCGAGACCTCATCGCTACAATAAATCAAAAAATCAGGGGCGTAGTAGCGCATGCCTGTAATTTCGGCTACTTGGAAGGCTGAGGTGGAAGGATTGCTGGAGCCCAGTAGGTCGAGGCTGTGGTGGCTGGGAGCAGCCACTGCACTCCAGTCTGGGTGACACAGTGAGACTCCAACTCAAAAAAAAAAAAAAAAAAAGATATGAACAGACACTTCTCAAAAGAAGACATCCAAGCAGCCAACAGACACATGAAAAAATGCTCAACCTCACTAATCATCAGGGAGATGCAAATCAAAACCACACTGAGATACCACCTAACTCCAGTCAGAATGGCAATTATCAATAACTCAAAAAATAACAGCTGCTGGAGAGGGTGTGGCGATAAGGGAACACTTCTACACTGTTGGTGGGAGTGCAAACTAGAGCAACCTCTGTGGAAAACAGTATGGTGATTCCTAAAAGCTCTAAATATTGACCTTTCATATGACCCCACAATCCCCCTACTGGGAATATACCCTGAAGAACTCAAATCACTCTATGAAAAAGATACCTGCACACGTATGTTGA
>NW_007027701.1:0-795 GCF_000164805.1 Carlito syrichta | reverse complement strand
CGACCCTTTCCACTGGAAATCAGAGGAGTCGATTCAAAGAGTACATCAAAGTGCAGCCCACACTGTGGTTACTGGCAAATGCGTCTGGATGAGGTGATGTCACCTTACTCAAAGATGAGTGATGGAAGCAAAACAGAGTCAAGTAAACAGAGTTTGGTAAAAAAAAAAATGCTGAAAAGTGTCCCGATCATTCAAAGGAAAAGCTAGTCTCCAAGGACTAACCTACTCAAGATCCAGAAAAGAGTGTAAAAAAGCAACCACTGGGGCTCTCCACTGCAGACCAGACCTGAGTGCTAAGAAAGAAGCAAAGGGCTTCTAGGGAGACAGAAGGCTGGGTGAGAAAGGATAAAAGTGAGACCTGAGAGTCTCACAGGAGCTAAAACCACGCTACTAAAATGAAAGCTCAGGTTGCAACCTATACTTTATGGGAACATCTTTCTGGAAAAACTATTTTTCTTCCCCAAATATCAAGGTGCACTTTCTGCCATAATGTTATCTTTACCCACAAAAGATTTTCTGTGGCCTCCTCCCTTCCTGTCCCCCACCAGTCAAGGATGGTGCTCTTCATTCATCAGACTTCAGAATGACCTACTGAATGAATGAGGAAGGATGCATGGGCCACAGCTGCAAATGTCTGGGAAAAACAGAGGCAAGAAATGAGTGGAGAGGAAGACAAGGTGGGCGACAGAGTGAGACTCCAACTCAAAAAAAAAACAAAACAACAATGAAAACCTACTGTCCATTTTCTTCTTTATGACTAAAAAAAGGTTATGGCTGAAAATCCTCTGTGCCAGG
>NW_007027700.1:0-800 GCF_000164805.1 Carlito syrichta | reverse complement strand
CAGTAGATGATACTAAACAGTTTCCCTAAAGTGGTTTTTATCGATTTATTCTCTCACCAGCAGTATATGACAGTTGTGTTTGCTCCACATCTTGCCAACAGTTGGTATATTTGGGCTTTCTAATTTGAGCTCATTCTGGTTTTAATTGAAATTTCCCTGATCACTAGCCAGGTCAAACACTTTTTCATGTGTTTATTGGTCATTACATATCCTCTTTTGTGAAGTGCCTGTCAAAGTCACTTGTTTAGGTTTAATTTGAGTTGTCTCTCTTTTTCTTAGTAATTTGTAGATACATTTAATTTGTAGATATATTCAAATTTTTATATGCTGGATATGAGCCTTTTGGTTAAGTGTGTTGCAGGTATTTTTTCCCACTCTGTGGACTGCTGCCTTTTCACTCTTAATGGTGTCTTCTGATGAGGTGAAATTCTTAATTTACTTCAGTGAATCTTTTCCTTATAGTTAGGGCATTTTGAACCTTCTTAAAATAATATTTTCCTAACCCAGTCATCAAAATATTTTCTTAAATTATCTTTAAAAAGCTCTTCATTTGTCATTTACCTACAAGTTATTGGGCCTTGTTTTATTTTTTGACTTGGAGTCTCACTCTGTCGCCCAGACTGAGTGCAGTGGCCACTCCCAGCCACCGCAGCCTTGACTTGCTGGTCTCTGGCGATTCTTCCGCCTCAGGCTTCCAAGTAGCCAGAACTACAGCAGGCGTGCGCTACCACACCCGGCTAATTTTTTTGATTTTTTGTAGATATGAGGTCTCGCTAATTTGTCCAGGTGGGTCTTGAACG
>NW_007027699.1:0-1120 GCF_000164805.1 Carlito syrichta | reverse complement strand
AAAATTTTCTCCATTGTTCGTTCTTATAAGGTATTCTTTCTGAACCTAGCATATAAAAATTTAAGTTTTTAGAACATTAGTAAATAGATCATCTTTCATGATTAAAAATGTATTTTGATTGTCAATTTTTAGGAACATCTTTTATTAGATAAGTTACTGATTTGAAACATTTTGCAATATCTGGAGACTTTTTTGGAGTCACAACTTTGGGGGTGAGCTACTGCTGGCACCTGGTAGATAGAAGCCAGGAACACAGCCGCACTTCCTCAACTCACAGGACATCGAGTATGGATGGCCACATAACTTAGAGACACTAAAAGGAAATAACTTGAAAATTCATAATTTATATTTAAACACTGGCAATCTGTGTGTTTAAAAAAAATGACCAACGAATGTTCTAAAACTCTACTTCTGCAGTTTGCTCCCTGCAACCAGGAATCATTTGATCCAAAGTGTTAGTAGTGCTGAAGTTGACAAAACCTTCTACCTACTTTTGTCATTTATTCAAGAATCCATAGAAAAGTCAATCTCATGACCTCAGTCTTTGGCCAACATGGGAGGAGATAGTGTACTCTGGGAATCAGAGTTTGACTGTGCACATCCCTAATCTTAGATGCTAATTTATTCAATTGTTTAAGCGGGGGAGGTGCATAACTTCTCAGGGTCTCTAACCCCATCTTTCTTTCTCCTAGTTCTGGTCAGTCACGTCACTGTCTCTTTCTTCCTAAGTCTCTGAAATTATTGGCAGATGTCATCATGCCTATTAAGTTAATTAGCTAGTTAATTAGTTAATTTAAATGAAATGAGGGTCTTGTACAGGCTGGCCTTGAACTACTGGACTCAAAGCAATCCTCTTGCCTCAGCCACCTGAGTGGCTGGGACTACAGAAGCACACCACTGTGCCCAGCTCTCTCTCTCTCTTTTTTTCCCTTTAATTCTTATTTCTTAAAAATCTGGAACAATTCATGAATCTGCACATCATCCTTGCTCATAGTCCAAACTAATCCTTACTCATGGTTTCCATTTTGGTATATGTGCTACGAACTGTCTGTCAGTTCTTGAGAAAAGCACATTCTGAGGCAAAATTTCTTCGGACATAATTTTTTTTAACTGCTGAGGT
>NW_007027698.1:0-739 GCF_000164805.1 Carlito syrichta | reverse complement strand
TTGGAGTCGAATTCCTACTCTGTAAGACAGGAGCGCAGGAGCATGCTCACAGCCACCCGTGACCCACTGGTGCACTCAGGCGATCCTCCCCACCTCTGTCGCAGAGTGGCTAGAACAACAGGCCTGTGCCACCACGCATGGCTAATCTTTGGATTTATTTTTGATGGCCGATATGAGGTCTTACACAGTGTCTCAGGATGGTGTCGAACCCACAGTCTCCTGCTGTCAACTCGCATGCGCTTCCAAACGGCCAGGATGCCAGGATGAGCCCCAGAGCACGACCTGTGTTTGGGGGCATGGTTGGTATTATTAATCTGAGTCAGAGTCTTGCTCTGTTGCCCAGGTCGCAGTGCTGGGGCTCACTCTCAGTCACTGCAGCCTCCACCAGTTGGACTCCAGCAATCTTCCCACCACGGCCTTGTGAGTGACCAGATCGAAAGCCTAAACCAACAAGCTTGTCTCATTTTTTTGACTTTTGTAGAGACAAGGTCTTGCCAAGGTGCCTGGCCTTGTCTCAAACCCAGGAGCTCAGGGCATCCTCTTGCCTCGACCTACCAGAGTACTGGGGTGACAGGTATGATCCCCCATGCCTTGTATCCACATGAATCTCAGGGACCATGGTGAGGCCCGTTCCCTCTGATAACCTGGGACCCCCGAGAGGGCAGCCAGATATGGCAGCCAAGCCCATCATGGGGGGATGCCTGGTGCATAGGCCTGTCTCTGCCAGGGCAATCAACCT
>NW_007027696.1:0-761 GCF_000164805.1 Carlito syrichta | reverse complement strand
GTTCAGTATCTACATAAAATTGATTCTGCACATAGTTAAATACACAAAAGAAGACAATGACAGTACAATCACCAATAATTAAACCAAAGGTGTAATTTTTGAAATCACGTAATATGACAGTAAAAATCCTAGCTCTCTTACAGTCTAACTGAAAACAGTCTAGTCTTTTTCTATTTGAGATCCAAATAAATTTCCTTTTTTTCTATCTAAACATAATTTGAGGCTTTGACGTAAATCTGAATTCAAACGATATACTTTGTCAAGCGTTTCCAAAAAATTTTCAGCTCTGTTTCAGAGATAAACCCTCTTGTTGTGTGTGTGAGTGTATGTGTGTGTGTGTATTTGTATATTTTTTTCTTCCAACATAATTGACAAATATATGAAGTTAATAGGCCAATCATGGAACCATGGTGCTACTAATTACATTAAAATATAAAGCCATTGATTATTTCAAAGTGTTCCTGAATGGTGGTAGAAGAAATGGGATACAGAATCTATGAACATATAAAATCACTAAGAGTTCAGAAATTAAGCTTACATAAGGAAAGTGTGTTCTGTTCTTTTCTTTGGAGGAGAGATTACAAAATTGTGATTTGTCACAAAAATATTCTGTACAAAATCTCCAAAATTAGCCCAAATGGTAATGACTGAAACTTAAATTGAAAACTGTACCCAACTAGGTCTTTATTGTGACTATGCCAGTTTTTGCTTGTTGGCCTGCAGGTTTGCACTGAGGTAATAAACCCTTTATCTCTTCCTCT
>NW_007027695.1:0-702 GCF_000164805.1 Carlito syrichta | reverse complement strand
ACAGTTCTCCAACAGTGAAGTGAGGGAAACGAGCAGGGCTTGGAAGGGAGGGGAAGGGAAGGAAGCTCTCAAAAAACCTATGGTGTGCTTATTGCTCTGCTGGAAACTGTACATTCTTTTGTTTAATATTCATACCCTCTTAAAGAAATGACTGTTATCCTCATTTTTATAGATTGGGAAATTGAGGCTCAGGGAGGGTAATTAATTTGCCAAAGACTAGATAGCACACATGTAAAGGAACCAGAAACTGTTACCACACCTGTCTCCAAAGGCCATATGCTTCCTTGATTCTTTTTAAATGTACTGTAAAAATAGCAGTAACAGATTCCACCAAAGGAAGAGCAAAGTTCTTGTAATTGTCAGTTCATTAAGGCTGCTATAACAAAATACCATTGACTGGGTAGCTTATTAAATTCAGAAACTTAGTTCTCACAGCTTTGGAGCCTGGGAAGTAGAAGATCAAGATTCTGGCAGCTTCCTGATTTTTAGAAAACTTCTTGTTGTGACCTCAAACAGTGGAAGGAAGAAGGAAGTTCTCTAGGGTCTCCTTTATAAAGGCTAATCTAATTCTTGAGGGCTCTGCCCTCTTGATCTAATTGCTTCCCAAAGGCCCTAGCTTTGTCTATTACCTTGGGGGTTAGGTTTCAACATATAAATTTGGAGGGGGACACAAACATTTAGCCTATGGCATGGAACCATGTG
>NW_007027694.1:0-708 GCF_000164805.1 Carlito syrichta | reverse complement strand
TGTACTAACCTGAGGATGCTGAGAAGATGAATGAAATGTGCACAGTTTGCTTTGAACTCCCTGCTCAGGAAAGCAGATGCCAAGTAAAGTGAAATTCTATTCATTGTGTTTCTTACCAGGCATACAAAAAGACCACTTAGTCATTTCAATCATTGAACAAAGCTCTATTATCAAAATGAAACTATATCTGCCTTCACCCAAAGTATTTTTATATATAGCAAAGCGATTTAAACCAATGGATATAATTTTAAGAGGGATTATTATATTAATTATTCCACACCTATGAGTGGCAGTGGAATACTGAATGAAGACAGTTAACTGCTTGAATTCCAAGGAATAGAAGAATGATAAAGAATGAAATGTTATTATTATTATTATTATTATTTGAGTTGGAGTTTCACTGTTGCCCAGACTGGAGTGCAATGGCCGCTCCTGGCCACTGCAACCTCGACATGCTGGGCTTCGGTGATCCTTCTGCCTCAGCCTTCCAAGTAGCTGAAACTATAGGCACACACTACCATGCTTGGCTAATTTTTGATTTATTGTAGAGATGAGGTCTCGCCAAGTGGCCCAGGTGGGTCTCGAACGCTCTGGCTCAGGCAATCCACTCACCTCAGCCTCCCAAAGCACAGGATTACAGGCTGAGCCACCGAGCCCGGATGAAATGTTATTTTTAATTATGGAACACCTGCAACAGGGTCAGTATTG
>NW_007027693.1:0-830 GCF_000164805.1 Carlito syrichta | reverse complement strand
TGTATATGTATGTGCCACACAGACTTATTAGTTAGGTAACCTGGTTCAAGTTACAACTCTGGGCCTCAATTTCTCATCTAAAACTGGGAGTTATCATAGTACCAGTCTCCCTTGTGGGGATTAAATGCTTGTAAATAAATTAGCTTAGTGCCTGGCACAAACTAAGAGCTCAACAAATGATAGCTACTATGTTATTATTATTATTATTAATACACAAATATTATTATTATTATTATTATTATTTTTGAGTTGGAGTCTCACTCTGTCACACAGACTGGAGTGCAGTGGCCGCTCCTGGCCACCGCAGCCTTGACCTGCTGGGCTCCGGTGATCCTTCTACCTCAGCCTTCCAAGTAGCTGTTACCACACCCGGCCAATTTTTTGATTTGTTGTAGAGATGAGGTCTCACCTAGTTGCCCAGGTGGGACTCGAACTCACAGGCTCAGGCAATTCACTCACCTCAGCCTCCCAAGGTGCGGGATTACAGGCTGAGCCACTGAGCCCAGCTTCACAGATATGATTTTATACACATTTGCCTAATATTCCCTAATGGGATAAAATAAATAATTGTGAATCTCATTTTGTTTCATTTATTTAACATGTATTAAATACTTTACCATGTGCCAGGCCCACTGTGGAAGATTATATTTTTTTAGAAATGGCTACAACAGTATCTCCTGTACTTGTCACCACCCCATCCCATCTACAGTTAAAGTCTAATCCCCTACCCTTGAATTTGGGTGGGCTTATGATTTGTCACTGAAGGTGGTAGAAGTGTGTGACTTACCCAGTCATAAAAGGTGATGTATTTTCCCTTGGGAGCTGGTGTG
>NW_007027692.1:0-799 GCF_000164805.1 Carlito syrichta | reverse complement strand
AAAATGCTGGAGACACCCCTACAAAAATCAGAAAAGGCAACCAATAAAACAAGATAGATAAGTGGTACCTCATCAAACTGAAAAGCTTCTGGAAAGCAAAAAGAACCATCAAGAGAGTGGGGAGATAGCCCACAGAATAGGAAAGACAAATTTGCCAAAGGTATATCCAGCAAAGAATTAACATCCAGGATTCACAAGGAACTCAAGTATGCTGAAAGGACAAAAACAAACCACATAGTTCTTTAAGTGAAAAGATGAAAGTTTACTATAGGTATATATGTATTTTAAAACACAGTATATTTAGAGTTTGGTATTATCTGATGATTAAGGTATCCACTGGGGGGGGTTCTTGCAATGTATCACTTGTAAATAAAGGGAGACAACTGTATTGTGTATTTCAAAATAACTAAAAGAGTGATTTTTATATATTCTCACTTAAAAAATAAGGGCTTGAGGTGATGGATTTATTAAACTAATTTGATCATTATACAATATATACATTTATGGAAACATCACATTTTACTTCACCAATATATAAAAGTTATATTTGTCAATTAAAAACAAAGGCATAAAAATAATAACTAAAAAGGCTTAAGATATATATTTCAATAAATGTCTTTTGAAATCATGTGTTTCCTTTGTAATTCAAGTAATAAAGCATACTTATTTCTCTAGAACAAATCAAACCTAAAGATAACAGAAAAAAATATCAGAGCAAAAATACATGATATTGAGACCACAAAACAATTTGTTCTATAAACAAAACAAAAATTGGTTCTTGAAAAGATAAATAAAACTG
>NW_007027691.1:0-745 GCF_000164805.1 Carlito syrichta | reverse complement strand
GGAAATCTGCAGCCAACACAAAGAAGAAGAAGATTTAGCCATAGCATGGACTCAAAGAAGCAGGGCTTTTTTTTTTAATGTTAAGTTAGTTTATTTATTAGCAGATAATGTTTCATGCTTCAAAATCCAAAAGACATAAAAGGGTATAGATGAAAAGTCTCTTTCAACCCGTCATCCAGGGACTCAGGTGCCCTCCTCAGAGACAAAACAATATTAGTAAGTTCCCTACATAGGAACTAGGTCCATTCTGAGAGCATGTTCATAAGTAACATTTGTTCATAAGTCCAACTTGTTTCCCTTGATGAAAAAAGTTCTCAAAGGGAAACATTTTGTTGTTGTGGAAGAGGTGAAACAAAAAACAGCAGAAGCATTAAAAGGTATCAAAATTGATGAGCTCAAAAATGGTTTTGAGCAGTGAAAAAAGGATTTCAATAGGTGCATTGCATCACACGGAGAGTACTTTGAAGGTGACTGGAGTTTAAACATGTAAGAATAAATACATAGTTTATAAATAAATTTTGTTTTGGAGGAGGTCCCCCCTTGTATAACAAATTTATTTAACTACCACTCTGCTGTGAAATAGGTTATTTCAAAACTTTTGCGATGACAAACAATTCTGTAGTTAATAAGCTTCACATTTATATCATTTTGTACATGTGTGTATGTATATAGAGGATTGTGTAGTAAAGAATTTGGTCCTACCCCCAAAAGAAAGTCTGACTTTTGCCTTTGGCTTCAGGAAGGT
>NW_007027690.1:0-736 GCF_000164805.1 Carlito syrichta | reverse complement strand
TAGTGAGTAAAGAAAATTTACATTTTAAAAATCCTGGGTGGATGGGATCAGTGCTTCAGCCCGTAATCCCAGCCATATGGGAAGCCGAGGATAGTGGCTTGCATGAGCCCACAGGTTTGAGACCCACCCGGGCAACATGGTGAGTCCTAGTCTATACAATAAATCAAAAAATTAGTCGGGCATAGTAGCATGCACCTGTAGTTTTGTCTGCTTGGAAGGATGAAGTGGAAGGATTGCCGGAGCCCAGCAGATAGACGATGGGATGGCTGTGAGCCTGCACTCCAGCCTGGGCGACAGTGAGACTCCAACTCAAAAAAAAAAAAAAAATCCTGGGTAATGGTGACAGCCTAATACTAATTTATAAAGCCAGTAGGAATTTACTAATACTTTTCCAGTTTGTCATCAAAATTTGTAAATTGCACGAGCCAAATATAATACTGTTCCTTAGACTGTGTCCAATGTGAAGTTAAAAAAAATCCAGGTGTCTTGGAGTTTAGTTTTCCAACTCCTGTGGTTGTTCCATTCATTGTCCAATACCATAATGGCCCAATCAGTCTCTTTTAGCAGACTATGGTTTGGTGGTGGTCTGTTGGCGGCTGCATTTTTTCTTTTTTCAATGTTTTGGACCCCAAACAAAAACAGCTCAATTTATCCCATGTGTAGTCATGAACATTTCCAATTTTAGCTATTTGATAATTCCCAAATAAAAGGTCATGTGGCATTTGTCAAATAATGG
>NW_007027689.1:0-793 GCF_000164805.1 Carlito syrichta | reverse complement strand
GTCAGGAAACATGGTGCTGTTTCGATTTTTTCTTTGGGGAATTACTGAGTTTTCTTTGTGCCCTAGTATATGATCAACTGCTTGTGTATACTTTGAAAGGTAGTATGTTCTCTGTAGTGACAAAAAGCTGTAAAATGGATTTCTGTTGGCATAAACCTATTACTTATATAATTAAAATACCCTGTAGTCTTTTACTCTGGTCTACTTCATCTACCAAATTGAAGGCAGGGTGATAAGGTCTTCTTCGACTCTTCTGTTTTCATCTCTTCTGCATCTGTAAGTTTTTGCTTGTAAATTTTAATACTGCACATTTGGAACATCAAGGATTTAACTGTCATACCTTCACCGTGATCTATTCTCTTGTCAAAACTGAATGCATTGTTTTTCCCTCATCTTCTACTTTGTCTGATATGAATTCTGGCCTGTTGACTTCATTTTTGCTTAACGCATTTTTCCACTTTCAGATTTTGACCTTTCTAGGTCAACTTACTTCAAGACTCTTCCTGAAAAACAGCTTTTAATTGGATTTTGTCTCTTAACCCAACCGAAGTTTGTCTAATTAACTAATTTACTGCCTTGTGTTTGGTCTTGCTTTACCCTGTTTTTATTTCTTTGCCTTTTTAATTTCTTCCTCTTTTTTTGTTTTCATTTGCTTTGCAGGGATTGTTTTTCAGTTGACTTTGCACCTAAGACTCTGGCCCAGTGCCTGGCCCATAACAGGGACCAATAAATGTTTGTGGAATTAATTACTAAACTGAGTCTAGTATAGATGTGCTTTTAATTCTATTAGTGT
>NW_007027688.1:0-749 GCF_000164805.1 Carlito syrichta | reverse complement strand
TAAAAGTATCAGATTAATCTGAGACTTTGTAGCAGAGTACAGCATTATGCCTTAGGTAGAGAACATATTAGGTGATTCAATGGAAATATACTTGTAAAATATAAATTGGTTTAAAACATAAGGGGAATGCGATTTAATACTTCCTTCAAATATGTAGGGGAATCTTTTCTCTGAGGATTGCATTTCTTTAACATTTAATCAAAATTAACTAGTAGAAAATACAGTGTGCACCAAGAAATCGTACACAAATTTTATGAAAGGAAATAGCTGTATTAAATTATGATACTGGTTTGTTGTCTAAAATTTTTAAGGGGTATCCTGTATTCTGTTTTCTGAATAGCACTTAGGTACACTGATCCTCAAGCTTGAGTTATCTAAGGATGATATACCTGTTGATTCTCAACAAGCTTCAATTTATGCAGAATGAAATATTCGGCTTTATGTTAGAATCAATCTAGTTGTCCATGTGAAAGCAATATTATACCATGAAAAAGGAAAAGGAGTTATCTTTGGAGTATTATACACTTCTTGAATATCAATCCCTACATAATGAATATTTCTATATCCAACCCTGAATTGTAATCTTTAAACGAAAAAAATATATAAAATAGGATAAAACAAATAGAGTCATCTGCACGTTTTACAGCTTTCATTTATTTATTTTAATTTTTTTTAAAATGTGGAGTACAATTCAGAATTAGATATACCAACATTAATTATGCAGGGTCCCTGGTTGATGAGTTATGGCG
>NW_007027687.1:0-778 GCF_000164805.1 Carlito syrichta | reverse complement strand
GGTCAATGATGAAATCAAAACAGAGATTAAAAGATACCTGGAAACAAATGAAAATGAAGAAACATCTTACCAAAATCTCTGGGACGCCATGAAAGCTGTAGTAAGAGGGGAATTTATATCCCTACAAACCCACATGAAGAAAATGGAAGGATCACAAATAAACAGCCTGACAAGCCACCTAAAAAAGCTGGAAAAACAAGACCACAAAAATTCTAATTTCAGCAGAAGAATCCAGATCACCAGAATAAAAGCCCAAATCCAGGATATAGAAGACAAAACGATAATACAAAAAAATCAATGAAACAAAAAACTGGCTCTTTGAAAGGATAAAGAAGATCAATGGTCCCCTAGCTAGACTGACCAAGAAAAAGAGAGAAAAAAACCCAAATAAGCACAATCAGAAACACTAAAGATGAAGTCACATCTGATCCTGAAGAAATATAAAAGACCATTAGAGACTACTATGTACACGTGTGTGGAAACAAACTTGAAAACCTTTTGGAAATGGAGGACTTTGTGTCATCACACAACTGCCTAGGTTGAAACAAGAAGAAATTGAGACCCTAAATAGACCAATAACAATCAAGGAAATTGACTACATAATAAGAAAACTACCTACAAAAAAAAAACCCTGGACCAGAGGGCTTTCCAGCAGAATTCTACAAGACATTTAAGGAGGAGTTTATACCAATCCTACTGAAGGTATTCCAGGTGATTGAGAAAGATTGAACTCTCCCCAAATCATTTTATGAAGCTAACATCACATTGATACCCAAGC
>NW_007027686.1:0-892 GCF_000164805.1 Carlito syrichta | reverse complement strand
CAGGAGAATGATATCCAGAATATATAAAAAATTCAAATAACCCAGCGGAGGAAAAAATCTAAATAACAAACAAAAAATAATTCATTAAAAAATTGGCAAAGCATCACCCCCCTTGGGTCTCCTCCCATTGTGGGAGCTTTCTGTCCTCTGAATAAATCCTGCTTTCTCAAAAAAATAAAAATTAAAAATTAAAAAAATGACCAAAGACATGAACAGACACATGCAAGTTACCACCCACAAGTATATGAAAAACTGCTCAACATTTCTCACCATCAAGGAAATGCAAATCAAAAACACAATGAGGTATCATCTTTCCCAAGTTTGAATGTCTATTATTAAAAAGACAAAAAGTAACAGATTTTGAAGATGCAGAGAAAAGGGAACTCATATACACTGTTGGTAGGAATATTGTTAGAAATGTAGTGTCGTTTCTATGGAAAAACAGTGTGAAACATTCGTAAAAAACTAAAAACAAAATTACCACTCAATTTAGTAATTCTACTACAGGATATCTACCTGAAGGAAAATAGATAAAATATCAAAGAAATACCTGCACTCACATGTTTGTTGTAGCCCTATTCACAAAAGCAAAGCTATAGAATCAACCTGTGTCCATCAGCAAATAAATAAGTAAAGAAAATGTGGTACATATACACAATGGAATGTCACTTGGCCATGCAAAAATGAAATCATGTAATTTGCAGCAACATTGATGGAACTCTCTTGACCATTATCTTAAGTGAAATAAAGCAGACACAAAAAGACAAAAATAAAGTGTTCTCATTTATTTGTGGGAACCAAAAGTGTGATCACATGGAGGTTAGTAAGTGGGAAGACAGATAACACACTAGGAAGGGTGAGGCAGGGTAGGGGAGAGGAGAAAGAAGTGAGT
>NW_007027685.1:0-601 GCF_000164805.1 Carlito syrichta | reverse complement strand
AAGGAATCTTGGATTCCAGTCCAAAAAGTACATTATGGACGTCTTTCTTTTGATATCCAAAATTGGAATTCTTGGTCTCCAGGAACTGTCTTGGCATCCTGCAGATTGAAACAGGAAGCTAGGTAATGGAGGTCGTCATATAAGGAAACTACACGTCATATTCCTAAGGAAGTATAAGGAATCTTCCTTATATGGGACCGCAAACCCAAAACTAAAGACCGTCTTCCTAAGAGGTAACCACGAATCAGGTGTTTCAAGTAGGAATCTGGGTAATGGGAGTCCTCACATACAGGAAACTTCACTGCATATGGCTAAGTAGGAATAAGGAAGCTGTTACTCGTGTCCTCAATCCCAAAAAACTTCAGGTCATCATGCTATGGGCTAAACACGAATAATGGTGTTTTCGAGCATGACATTGGGAAATTGAGTCGTTATTTACAGGCAACTACATGACCTTTTGCTAAGAAAGCATAATAATTCTGGGTCACACGAGTCATCAATTCCAAACATCTGCAGAGCATCTAGGAAAGTGCTAATAGAAATCAGAATTTCGAAGCAAGATGTAACTAATGAGAGTCCTATAATACAGGAAAATACACAG
>NW_007027684.1:0-750 GCF_000164805.1 Carlito syrichta | reverse complement strand
TTTCTTTCCCCACTCTCTTCCTCCCTCTTCCTCTCCCTCCCCCTTTTCTCTCTCTGTTGGAAAGAGACCAACATAGAATTGGTCAGGATGTATTCATCTGCAGAGCACAGACTTGCTGCATGAATACACAAGCGAGGACATGTGTGTGGGAAGGTGCATAGTTTTGCATTCCAAACATCAAAGGCAAAAATCATATTTCCATCAGCCATGCTATATCATCGATCTATTCTCTCTGTAGAAAATGGTATTAGTAAATCACTGTCATAAGGAGAAGCAGTAAAATTGTGGAGGGCGGTGTTGTAGAAGTGTGTCTGGCAGTAGACTAATAAAGTGTGGAATCGTTTTGGGTTTTGTGATATATGTGGTCTTCATTCAGTTTTTAAAAACTGTGATTTGTCTTATGGACTCACTCTAAATAAACATTTTCTTGTGTGTTACTTTCCAACTGGAAATATTGTGTTTCTCTCCTTGAACACCCTCCTCTCCCTCTCCAACCTCTATTCCTGGATATGCTTCTAGCTTAGCCAAGGTTGGATTTGGCCAAAACCTTCATCTGTCCCAGCATTCAGGCAACAAGGGGACACGCTTTCCAGACAGAAGCACGTGCCAATGTTCTGGGGTCAAAGTGACTGGACTGTCCAGGGAAGGACAAGGATATAACTGTGGCTGGGACTGGTTGAATCACCTGCAGGGCATTGGGAGATCAGAAATGGGGCAGCCAAGGCAGGCTGTGGGGGTCATGGTCATGAT
>NW_007027683.1:0-468 GCF_000164805.1 Carlito syrichta | reverse complement strand
AAAAAAAAAAAAAAAAAATTAAATGTCTTTTCATTAATAGTATTTTTGGCCATTGCTATTATTATTATTATTATTATTATTATTATCTTATCTTAGTCAGAGTCTTATTCTGTCGCCCAAGCTGGAATGCAGTTGCTTGATCACACGCTCATGACTCACAACACAGCCTGCTGGGCTCAGGCAATCCTTCTGCCTATTGTCCCAGCTACTCATGAGGCTGAGGTGGGAACATCACTTGAGCCCAGGAGTTTAAGACTGCAGTAAGTTATGAGTGTGCCACTATACTCCAGCCTATGTGAGAGAGCAAGACCCTGTCTCGAAAAAAAAAAAAAGCAAAAACCCAAAGAGATGATGCTTTCCATCATAAGATATTGAAAATATGTGATACTGTGTAACTACAATAAGATTACATTGTATGGTTACATTTTTTAAATCTGTGCCTAGCAAAGATGATAGTAGCTGAATGAG
>NW_007027682.1:0-739 GCF_000164805.1 Carlito syrichta | reverse complement strand
CCATGTAAACAAAAATCATTTGAACCCTAAAGCTATTAAAATAAGGACAATTATATTAAAAGAAACTTTTAAAAAATTTTTTTAAAAATTATGAAACAACAACCACTTTCTTACAGCTCACAGACTCTGTAGGTAAGTAACTGGTGATCTCTTGTTCTTTGTGGCATCAACTGAGGTCCCTTCAGCAACACTTTGCTGATGGACAGACTGTATGTAGGGTCCAAGATGACTTATCTCACATGCCTGGCACTTTGGTGGTTAGAAGGTAGGTTTTAGTTAGAACGGTAGACCGCAGCACTTGACCTCTTCAGCATGGTTGTCTCACAGTAGATGGACTTTTTACATGGCACCTGGTTTCCTCCAGATCACGAATTCCAACAGAACCAGGAAGAGGCTGCATGACTTATGACCTTACCTGAGAAGTAGAGTTATTTCCATATTCTGTTGGTTAAAGAAGTGATAAGTTCACTCAGTTTCAAGGAGAGGGAACAGAGATTCTATCTCTTGTGGGAAGGGATGTCAAAAATTTTGAAGTTATTTATTAAAAATTGACTTTATTAAGGTATAATTTACATGTAATAAAATGCATCCAGTTAAAATATACAGTTCATGAGGTTTAACAAATATATACACCCTTGTAACGACCACCACAATTAAGATGTAGAGAATTTAGCCGGGCTCGGTGGCTCAGCCTGTAATCCCCCACCTTTGGGAGGCTGAGGTGAGTGGATTGCCTGAG
>NW_007027681.1:0-788 GCF_000164805.1 Carlito syrichta | reverse complement strand
CCCTAAAGAGCGCTGCACATTTGAAAAGCTCCTTCCCCGGGAAGATGCACATGCACAACAAGCCTCACAGAGGCCGTCTACGTTTATTCAGCAAGGCCAACGCGAGAGTGACTGCATTTCCAAGCCTAGAGAAACGCCAAGGGGTAAAACGTTTCAGGGCTCAAACAGAAGGCAAGCACTGCTTTTCTACAAGTGAGTGTGTAGCACTCATTTCACTCAGTCTGACACCATTGACATGCTCATTCCTACATGTGAAGTATCGACATAACATGCTCGGCTATGCTCATTCAAGCCGTACCTTGAGAATCGTGTATTACACCGTACAGCACACAAGAATCAAACTACTGGAAAATACATCACAATGCAGTAAACATTTGACACAGCATTCCCCAAGCTGATGCACACTCACAGCCAGCAAGCCAAGCCTGTCAGCTCTTCCTCGTAAATGCCAACGGAAGAGCAATGGCTTTGGATAGGAGACGGACAGGTCAAATCAAAAACACTTTAGAATTCAGTAGGTGAACAAATCATGCTTTCCCAAAGATGACAGCGAACCGGTCATGTCGCTCAGTGTGGCACCATGGAGTTGTGCACTTTGTATACAGGAAACGTTGCATACAGCTCTGCTAGGCCTTTGCATTCAATGTAGGATAATACACGCTGAAAAACAGGGAGAATCAGGCGTCACGTCAAAGACCAAGCCACTGTAATACTTGTTGCCCCCCCATTCAGTGACGTGCCATTTGGAGGAATGTCTCCCATGGAAGACTGTTGTTTCCGGAAAGCAA
>NW_007027680.1:3004-6865 GCF_000164805.1 Carlito syrichta | reverse complement strand
GGGTATTATCAGGAGTTCACTAGTTACCTTCAGGGTAACCTTGGGCATAGATTTTACCCCTTAAGCCCATGGTTTTATCATCTGTATCATGGCAGAAATTAATGGATGTCTCATGCTATTTTTGTGGAACTGAACTGAACAGTGCCCAGCATCTTAAATACTAATTATATCTTAGTTGGCTTTTCTTTCTCACCTACAACCAAGGTGAATGTGTTGGTCTTCTCTCAAGAAGAGATTCTGCAGGACAGGAACCTCATCTGATTATTCTGTTGCTATAGAACATAATGGCTACCCAGTATTTATTGAATTAAAATTCTCAGTTCAAATCTCTGTTAGTTCCCTGGGCTTTTTTCTCTTACTTGTTGGCTTAGGTTCTCTAAGATTGCCAGATTGGGAACTGTGCCCAACATCTTAATGGGTAAAATATATGGAGATTGACAGATATTAGACACATATATGGAACAGATACTACCAAATGAAAATGCTATCTGGGCCGGGCTCGGTGGCTCAGCCTGTAATCCCAGCACTTTAGGAGGCCGAAGGTGAGTGGATTGCCTGAGCCCACAGGTTCAAGACCTGCCTGTACAAGTTGGCGAGACCTCATCTCTACAATAAATCAAAAATTAGCCGGGCATGGTAGCGTGTGCCTGTAGTTCCAGCTACTTGGAAGGCTGAGGCAGAAGGATCGCCGGAGCCCAGCAGGTCGAGGCTGCGGTGGCTGGGAGCAGCCACTGCACTCCAGTCTGGGTGACAGAGTGAGACTCCAACTCAAAAAAAATAAAAGGAAAAATATAATGCTGTCTGATTAAGAGGTGACTCTGACCACACTAGGAATGCCTCTATGTTGGAGTCATTTCTTCTGAGACTGCCAGGAATTGGAAGAATTACATGGAAAGCAAATATTAGAAAAATGGTCTTGACACTGAGCTTTGCCATTGGACAGCGGGCTTGACTGTCTCCAGGCAATACCTGCACATCAATGGGCCAATATTTCTAGTGGCTGCTAATGAATTTACCAAGGGTTCTCTCTAGTTGTTGAAATAAAAAGCCTTATTCTTTTCCATTTTAATTGGGAGACATAATGCAGAGTGAGGAATGAAAGTTGATTGCCTGAAGACAGTTGATTTCATGAATCCTTTTAGCAGATATATACCAAGGTGGACTTTGTATAAGTAACATTATGGAAAGAAAATATCAACTTCCTGTCTTATGCTGGTTGAGACCTGCCTGTTCCCCTAGGAAAGGTTGTTTCTGCCTTTTTTAGATTACAAACCAGTTACTCATGAATGGTTTCTAAACCTGTATTCAATACTGACCCTGTTGCTGGTGTTCCATAATTAAAAATAACATTTCAGCCGGGCTCGGTGGCTCAGCCTGTAATCCTGTGCTTTGGGAGGCTGAGGTGAGTGGATTGCCTGAGCCAGAGCATTCGAGACCCACCTGGGCCACTTGGCGAGACCTCATCTCTACAATAAATCAAAAATTAGCCAAGCATGGTAGCGTGTGCCTATAGTTTCAGCTACTTGGAAGGCTGAGGCAGAAGGATCACCGAAGCCCAGCATGTCGAGGTTGCAGTGGCCAGGAGCGGCCACTGAACTCCAGTCTGGGCAACAGAGTGAAACTCCAACTCAAATAATAATAATAAAAATAATAATAATAATAATAATAACATTTCATTCTTTATCATTCTTCTATTCCTTGGAATTCAAGCAGTTAACTGTCTTCATTCAGTATTCCACTGCCACTCATAGGTGTGGAATAATTAATATAATAATCCCTCTTAAAATTATATCCATTGGTTTAAATCACTTTGCTATATATAAAATACTTTGGGTGAAGCAGATATAGTTTCATTTTGATATAGAGCTTTGTTCAATGATTGAAATGACTAAGTGGTCTTTTTGTATGGCTGGTAAGAAACACAATGAATAGAATTTCATTTTACTTGGCATCTGCTTTCCTGAGCAGGGAGTTCAAAGCAAACTGTGCACATTTCATTCATCTTCTCAGCAACCTCAGGTTAGTACAATAAGTCCTTCTACTTTCTGGAGTGTTCCATCCTCTTAGATCTGCTGACCTTCCTTCTCCCCATTCCCAACTCCTCTCCAGTCACAGCTAACTTTTCTCTATTCATTTATTCCTTCCTTTGTCATATTATTTTTTACAATGAGTGTATTCTTTAACACGGTCTGATTTACTGGCCATATTCTGCCAGCTGAGGACTACCAAGTAAAATAGTCAGTCATTGGTTTATGGTAGATAGTTTTAATAGCGAAACTATCCAGTGAAATGTATAAATGACACAGGTCTGAAAAGAAGGTTCTATCAATATTACTTTTTTTTAAATTTAGCATAAGAATCTAAACACATATTACTACACATGATATTTTTGGCATCAAATATCATTATGACAAATAACAATATTTAAAGAAATACAATATTTGAATATAGATTGACATGGACTTTCCAAAAACTCACTATAATTTATTCCTTATTGCAATAGACTGAGGGCCTGTGTCACCCCAAAATTCAGGCATTGAAACCCTACTCTCTGGTTTGATGGCATTTGTAAATGAAGCCTTTAGGAGAGAATTTGGGTTTGATTAGGTTATGAGGTTGGGCCCTCAAGATGAGATTAATGTACTTATAAAAAGAGAAAAAGGGCTGGGTGCAATGGCTCAAGATTGTAATCTCAACACTTTGGGAGGCTGAAGAAAGAGGATTGCCTGAGCCTGCCGGTTCAAGACGTGCCTGGAAAATATTGTAAGTCACCATCTCTCCAATAAATCAAAAAATTAGCCAGGGGTAGTAGCGCATGCATGCAGTTCTGGCAACTTGGAAGGCTGAGGCAGAAGGATCGCCTGAGCCCAGCAGGTCAACTCAGGGGTGGCCATGATTGTGCCACCACATACCATCCTGGATGACAGTGAGATGTCATCTCAAAAAGAGAGAGAGAGAGAGAGAGATGGATCTCTTTCTCTGTCATGTGAACTCACAGCAAGAAGACTGCAAAACCTGAAGAGATCCCTCTCCATTAGGTGAAACAGAAAGTAACTTGATCTTGGACTTCCTAAACGACTATGAGAAATAAATTTGTGTTATGAAAGTCACCTAGTCTGTGGTATTTGGGTATGGCAGCCTGAATTGACAAGACACTCCCCAACCCAGCTTTGGTTGTCCTTTCTATGTTTGCAGTAATCATTCCCTAAAGCTCTTTGTAAGGTCGACCCTCTGTCTCTGTGCTGTCATGGCTTCAAAAGGATTGTCCACAGTAGGAAGATCTGTTCAGCATGAGAGTTTTCCACTTGGGCCCTGTTGTTTATGCTTCTGCTGGTCTCCAGCAGCCACTTAGCACCAAATCCCTTCCCTTCATCACCTTGCTTTATCAGACAGGTGGCCTGAACTTATTCTGTGAACATTAGTAGCTCTGCAAGGTCAGTAAGAGTGTTTGGCTTTCAAAGTAGTCACTTACTGGTCCTTCATATTTTTGAAGCCAAATTAATGTCTCAGCTGTTGTGTTCTGATTTTATTTTCCTCCTCAGCCTGTGTATTCCTAAGACACCTCCTCATCATGTACACACATGACTTATTTTTCCTCATTAAGGAGACTTGAGGGACCATTCTCACAAATGCCAGCTTAGTGAGGCACAAGCTTTGATTTTAAAATGAGTTAGCAAAGAGTGACAGATATGTATCCACATTAAAGGACATTAACTTCCTTTTCCCCCATTTTACAGTGTATTTACTCCCTTTCCCAAATTTCTTAAAGGGCCCCTGCCCATAATTGTAGAAACAAAACAAAAATTAAAATTGTGCTTTTTCCAGCTTTTTGCTTTTTACTTTTATTTTTTTATTTTTTGA
>NW_007027680.1:0-2146 GCF_000164805.1 Carlito syrichta | reverse complement strand
GACAGACAGAGGTTGGGAGAGGAGAGAAGGAAGGCTACGTGGACAGAGTTAGAAAGAGGACTTTTCTTAATCTTACATTGGAAGAGGAGAAGCACTTCAGGGCATCTGTCATGCATGTGAGATATACTGACAGCAAGAGAAGTGAGAAGGAAAATTTGAAAGAAGTTGGGAGTGTTATAAATTTACACTACTTGGTGTTTTCATGAAAGACTGTAAATTGAGATTTACGGTAATTTTCAGTGATTTTGGTTGCTGGAGTACAAACAGATACTAAAGTTTGGTTTGCTCAACACTTCCATTTCCAGCTCTATTACAGAAAGTTTAACCATATAATTTACCATCTAGAGGCACTGGAGGCTAACAGGAACCCTATGAATGATTATGTGAATGTTTCCAGTGTAAACCAGGACTACCACAGGCATATCAAGATGTGATTTATTCTAATTAAATACAATTTTCATCAAAAATGCTTCTATAGCAGCTGGAAAGTGAGATACTCAAACCCTCTAACTCCATTGCATCTAGAAATCTAGGGTGGCCAAGTTTCATATTTCTGGTCCATGAGATGGAAGCAGAAATCCCTGAAAAGGACTTGCCTTCCTAAATAAATCAACACTAGAGAAGAGACAAGGCTTCTGCCCCATTCTCTCTGGCTGGATCACAGACATGGTACCTGGAGATGCATCAGCCATAAATATCCAGGATGGTGAAGAGAAAGTTGGAAAGATCCTGGGATATTGATGATTTCATAAAAACTGCCACACAGGCATGGTCAGGTTACCTCCAGACTGCTTGTAACACAAGAAAAATTAACCCTAACTTGGAATGTAGATAGTATTTACCTCACAGGGCAGTTGTGCAAGTTAAATAACATTACAATAATTCAGCTCTTTATAGTGTAGGTGAACACATAATAAATGCTCAAAAGCTGGTCCTGTAGTGGCCAAAAGTTCAATCTGAGAGACCACCAAGAGCCAATTCCAATGAAAGTTCAAGAGGGTCTTCATTTCCAAGCTCGAGCCTGGACCTCTGTCGACAACTGACACAGCAGAGTACATTCAAAGGTGCTGACTTCCTTAAGCAGATGCCTTTTATGCTTTTACGGAGGAGGAGTTTGGGGGGCTTTCCAGTTGTGTTACCATTTAATTGGGTAGTAACCTCTGGTGGTCAGCTTAATCGTGGAGGATTGGCTAGCCTGACTCAGGCTGACCTTGATCCATTAGCTAGGGAAGTAGCAGAGACATCTGGAAACTTAGGTGATTACCCCCTGGCACCTGATTGGTTGTTGCTAAGGGGAAAGTGAGATAAGGGAAGGAGTTGAAGCTTGTAACCAGAGCTTTGCAGTTTTTCCCATAACTGAAACTTTAAGCATTTACAGGTTATGCTTTAAGACAGAAAACTAAAAATGGTTGTGCTATGTCCACAAGCCAATTACATATTTATTGGGTTATAGCATGCTCTTAAAACCTAAGTCTATGGTATACTCTATTACTGTCCTCTCAGTCCCTGTGGCTATTATTATTAACTCAGTTTAACTTGCATGAGTTTCTTCTTTTCTTCTAGAGGAGGGGGTAGGTGGGGAAGGTTATAAAGTTACAATAAGAAATGTAAAAATGTCTATTTCTATAAGCATGGTTAAACGAGACATCATATAGAGACTGCAGGCAGAACTCCATTTTCTATACTTGGAAACTAAATTGCTTGTACCCAGTAGAGAGAGCTGACACTGGGCACAATGACAGACAACTTATTACATATATATTTGTTCCAGGGTTCAAAAGCTGTGCGTTTACTGTAGTAAATGAGTGTGTGGGAGATGATCTCACAGATGCAATGAAAGTTTCCCATAATTGTATCCAGAAAGGAGTCATTTGGTTTTAAAAAATCTAGAAATATTTAAAAGTAACCATTTTGGTTTTTAGATTTTCACATAAACTTTAAGTCAGAAATCTTTTTTTTGAGTTGGAGTCTCACTCTGTCACCAAGACTGGAGTGCAGTGGCTGCTCCCAGTCACCGCAGCCTCGACCTGCCGGGCACAGGCGATCCTTCTGCCTCAGCTTTTCGAGTAGCCGGAATTACAGGCATGCGCTACCACATCTGGCTGATTTTTTGATTTATTGTAGAGATGAGGTCTCGCAGCCCAGG
>NW_007027679.1:0-829 GCF_000164805.1 Carlito syrichta | reverse complement strand
CCTGCCAGGTTCAGGAGATCCTCCTGCCTCAGCTGCTCGGGTGACTGGAACCACAGGCCTGCTCCACCACACTCAGCTAACCTTTAAATTTATTTTTAATGGTCGAGATGTGGACTTGTCCCAAGTCCCAGACTGGTGTTGAATCCTCAGGCTCAGGCCATCCACTCACCTGGGGCTCCAAAGGGCTAGGATGCCAGGCTGAGCCACTGAGCTCGGTCTGTGGTGGTGGTGGTGGTTGATATTATTATTCTGAGTCAGAGTTTCCCTCTTTCACCCAAGCTGGAGCGAGGGACCGTCTCTCGGCCATCAGGGCTTCCAAAGGCTGGGCTCCCACAATCCTCCCCTCCCAGTTTCACGAGTGGCTGGAATGTCAGTCGTGTGCCACCATGCTCAGCTCATTTTTTTGGCTTCTAAAGAGGCCCGAATTGGTCTCGAACCTGGGGGCTCAGGTCATCCTCTCGTCTCGGCCTCCCAGAGCACAAGGATGACAGGCGTGAGCCCCTGCGACTGGCCTACACACCCCTCTCAAGGCGCCATTGTGAGGCCTGCTCCCTTCTGAACACCAGGGGCCTGAAGAGTGTGACTAGAGTCACCCACTGAGCCTTCCTCGGGTGGAGCACCTGGCACAGGGGAGTGTCTCCTCCTGGGTGCCCACTTGTTTCCCAGTGTCAACTCACATGCTCCTCCCAATGGCCATGTCCAGGAAAGGGAGGCCTGACTCTCAAATCTTTGGGGGGGCGGGGATGGCCGGGTGTCTCACAACTGTCTCCTAGGCACTTGGGGGGGCAGAGACAGTAAGTTGGTTGAAGCCCGGGATATGGAGACCAGG
>NW_007027678.1:0-460 GCF_000164805.1 Carlito syrichta | reverse complement strand
ACATAAGTAAAGGGGACATGGGGGCCCAGAACTAAAACACTGGGGAAGAAGCTTTCAAGAGGCAAACACTGCTTGGGAAAGAGGAGACAGTAAGTCTTGTAGCTTCAGTGAAAACCCTGGCAAGTGAAAGCAACCTTGGAGGGGCCCTATGTATTCCCCTATCTCCCAGGTTCTCCATTTCCCTGCTCCCCAAACCTCCCCTCCAGTTTATAGATTATTTTGGGCTCTGAACTCTCTAATGTCTTGTCACCTCAATTATCACCCATTCTTCTGGGCTTCAGGGACTCCCAGTTCTTCCAGTATCTGGATCCTCACCACCACCCCTTCATTTTAGATACATATGAGTTCACTGAGCGTGAATCCTCCTCCCTTGCCTTGCTGTTTGAATGCTATAAGTTTCGACTCTGCTAGGTCTTCTGGGATCTTGATCCTCTCTTTCTCCCCATTCTTAGGCTCCTCT
>NW_007027677.1:0-462 GCF_000164805.1 Carlito syrichta | reverse complement strand
CCTTTGGGAAGTGGCATCCAACTCCTCGTACCTCTGTATTGGTCCGCCCAGCGTTCCCACTTTCTATTCAAATAACCCTCTCTGTTCAACCACCATAAACTCTACAAATGGGCACTTCCTCCCACCCAGCCTCTTCTTTTGGTGCAACGGCACTCTCCTCTCCCAAACTTCCAATCTCACCTCTCCCTGTATAGTTGTTACGCTGATCCCACAGCTCTCTCTTTACTCCACTGCCGACCTCCAGGCCCTCTTAACTCCCAAACACTGACACAAGAGGGCTGTCTTCCTTCCAGTCATGGTAGGATTGTCCCTAGTTTCCGCAGTCACCTCCATAGGTCTATCAGGAGGGGCTCTCGACTACTCACTATGGGCCATGGAAGACTTACAAAACAAAGTCCAATTAGCTTTAGACACCACCTCTGATTCTCTCCAATCATTACAAAGACAAATAACGAGCATAGC
>NW_007027676.1:0-727 GCF_000164805.1 Carlito syrichta | reverse complement strand
GGCCTGGAAAGGGGATGCAGGGGAAGGGTGTGGGTCAAGGCCCGCTGGTGTGGGCCAGGGGGGCGGGCAGGTTTTCTACATGTGGCCACAATGTGCTGCTCAAAGCTGTCTTCAAGAACAAAGGCAATTCAACTAAAAAGAAGCACAGTTTATCTTATCTCTTATGGCCCATGCATTTTGGGTTTTGCTCAGGAATTGGATGCCAGTTCCAACTTCCATAAGGGTGTGTCTTGCATTTTCTAAAGTTCTTGTGGTTTGAGGTTTTACCTTTAGGTCTCTGATCCATTTGGAGTTAATCTTTGTGCATGGGGATAGATAGGGGTCCTGTTTCAATCTTCTGCATGTGGTCAGCCAGTTTTCCCAGCACCATTTACTGAATAGGTTCTCCTCTCCCCAGTGGTGGGTGGTGGAGGCCTTGTCGAAGATGAGTTGGTTGAGAAATTGAGGTTTTGCTTCTGGAATCTCAATTCTATTCCATTGGTCTATATGCCTGTTCTTGTACCAATACCAAGCTGTTTTGATTATTGTAGCTTTATAGTACGTATGTTTATTGAAGCATTGTTCACAATAGCAAGATCATGGAACCAACCATGCTGTCCATCAAAAGAGGACTGGATTAAAAAAATGTGGTACATATACACGATGGAATATTACACAGCCATAAAAAAGAACAAAATCACGAATTTCACAGCAACCTGGATGGAATTAGAGTTTATAATACTGAGTG
>NW_007027675.1:0-1220 GCF_000164805.1 Carlito syrichta | reverse complement strand
CTATTTAAGTCAGTAGAAACCTATTTAAGCTAGTTAAGACACCTATTTAAGTCAGTTGACTATTCAGCTGGCTATCCAGGTAGTTTGCTAATTATCTCAGCTGGCTTGACAGCTAGCTAGCTAGTTAAGTCACCTAGTTTAGTCAGCTGGCTAGCCAGCAGGCTAAGTATATAGCAGGCAAGTTAATTCAGCTGACTTGCAAGCAGGCCAGCTATTTATGTCAGCTAGTAAAGTCAGCTGGATAGCCACTTGGCTAGCTAAGTAACGAGCTAGTTATTTCAGTTGGCTAACCAGCTTGCAAGGTAATTAAATCAGCTAGTTAAGTCAGCTGGATAGGCAGGTGGAAAACTACGTAGATAGCTAGTTAAGTCAGCTGGCTCACCAGCAAGACAGCCAACTATCTAGTCAGCTAGTTAAGTCATCTATCTAGCCAGTTAGCTAATTAAGTGAGCTAGCAAATTAGCTAACAAATCTGCTACCAAGTTAAGTCAGCTAACTAGTCCCATTTATAGTCAGCTAACTGGTTTAACTAGCTAGCAAGTCAGCTAGCTATTCAGCTTGATAGTTAAGTCAGCTAGCCAGCTAACTACCCAGTTAGCAAGCTAGTTAAGCCAGCTAGTTATTCAGCTAGATAGCTTATTTGCTAGTTAGTTATGCCAGCTAGATATCCAACTAGCCAGTTAGCTAGCTAGTTAAGTCAGCTAGCAAATCAGCTAGGTACTTAACTAACTAGTTGGCTAGCAACTCAGCTAGCTGGTCAGCTAACTAGTGGGCTCACTCACTTTCCATCAGGTCAGGTAACTAATCGGCTTGCTCACCTGACAACTGTTCAGCAAACTAGTCAGCTCGCTCACCAGCCAACAGGTCAAATAACTTGTTGGCTTGCTCGCAGGCCAACAGGTCAGCTAACTAGTTGGCTTCCTCACCAGTCAACTAGTTAAGTCAGTTCACCAGTCGGCTCACTCACCTGTTGACTAGTTAAGGCTCACTGACCGGCCGATATTTTAAGTCACCTCACTGGTCGACTCAATCGCCGGTCAGCTAGTTAAATCTTCTGAACTGTTGACTCACTCGCCAGCTGACTAAATTCAGCTTACCAGTCAGTTCACTAGCAGGCCGATTAGTTAAGTAAACTGAAAAGTCAGCTCACTCACTGGCCAACTACTTAAATCTCCTGATATGTTGGCTCAGTTGCCGACCGACTAGTTAAGTCAACTGAC
>NW_007027674.1:0-758 GCF_000164805.1 Carlito syrichta | reverse complement strand
TGTAAACACTTAAGAACACAGCTGAAGGAAAACTGTACCTATTCCTATGGCACAATAAAAGCTTTGACATTAAAAACACTTGTATCCAAACCCCTGGACAAAGGCCCCTTTCTATCTGTGAAACATGGATAATAAGCTCTTTGGCTTTTCTGTCTCAAATTTCTGAGTTATCCCACAGCACTGGCCTATCTTGCCTCAGTTTACCATTTCATTTACCGTGAAATGGGATCGCAATCTATCACCCAGGCTGGAGTGCAGTGGCAGGATCACAGCTCATTGCAACCTCAAACTCCTGGGCTTAGGTGATCCTCCCATCTCAACCTCCCGAGTAGCTGGAACTACAGGCACACATTACTATGCCCAGCTAATTTTTTTTTTAGTTTTTGTAGAGACAAAGTCTCACCCTGTTGCCTAGGTTGGTCTCAAACTCGTGGGCTCAAGTGATTCTCCTGACTTAGCCTCCAAAATGCTGGGATTACAGGTGTAAGCCGCAAAGCCTGGCCAGTAAAATATATGTAATCACTAATTCAGTTAGAATTGATGAAAAGGCTTAATAAACACAGTTTGTAGATGGGACCAGATATTATGCAGAGGCTCTTAAGAGTGATTATCAGCCAGGCTCAGTGGCTCAGTCTGCAATCCCAGCATTTTGGGAGGTTGATGTGAGTGGATCACCTGAGCCCATGGGTTTGAGAGCTGCCTGGGCACCTTGGCCATACCTCATCTATACAATAAATAAATAAATAAAAAATTAGCCG
>NW_007027673.1:0-737 GCF_000164805.1 Carlito syrichta | reverse complement strand
TAGACTCAAAAGGGTAGGAGTCTGATCAAGGTCAGGAGGAGGCGATGTCTGCTTAGATCGGGACGAAGTGTCACCTGACTGATGTCTGGAGAGAGAGTCACTTGGCTGAGGTCTGGGGAAAAGGGTATCTGACTAAAGTCTGGGGAAAGGTTTGCCTCACCAAGATCTGGAGAAAGGGTCATCTGGTTGAGGTCTGGGGAAAAGTGTATTTGACCTAGGTCTGGGGAAGGGGTTGTCTCACTGAGTTCTGGAAAGAGGGGCATCTGACCAAGGTCTGGAAAGGGCGCCATCTGGTGGAGATCTGGGGAAAGGGGAATCTGACTAAAGTCTGGGGAAAGGTTTTCCTGACTGAGGTCTGGAGAAAGGCTTGTGTGGCTGAGGTCTGGAGAGAGGGGCATCTGACTGAGGTCTGGGGAAAGGGTTGTCTGACTGAGTTCTGGAGAGAGGGTTGTCTGTCTAAGATCTGGAAAGACAGTTGCCTGCCACACTTTATGTTCTGAAGAAGGGGACATTTGACCAATGTCAACAGAGAAGGGCTTGAGACTTAGGTCATACGTGAGCATCTGGTCAAGCCCTGGAGGAGAGGACCTGGACCTGGGGTCTGTAGTAGAAAGCATTTGATCAGGGTCTTGAATGGGGAATGTTTGATAGTGTTCCTCTGGGGACACCGTCTGATAAAATCCAGGAGAGGAGTTTGTCTGACCAGCATTCTTTGGGAGGTCCTGATTATGGTCAGG
>NW_007027672.1:0-759 GCF_000164805.1 Carlito syrichta | reverse complement strand
CTCACCAGCACATGGAGCATACTTCAAGATTGATCACATTCCTGGGCATAAATCAAGCATGAACTAATTTCAAAAAATGGAAATAATACCAAACATCTTCTCAGAATACAGTGGAATAAAAATAAATATCATCACCAACAGGAACCCCCAAAACACACAAATACATGGAAATTAAACAACATGCTTCTGAATGACTTTTGGGTCAAAACAGAAATCAAGACAGAAATGAAAACAAAGACTCAACATATCAGATTTTCTGGGACACCATAAAACAGTGCTGAGAGGCAAGTTTAAAGCATTACACACCACATCAAGAAAATAGAAGGATCTCAAATAAACAATCTAACATCACACCTAAGGGAGCTAGAAAGGTAAGAACAATTAAATCCTAAATTCAAGAGAAAAATTCAGATTACTAAGATAAAGTTGCAATTGCAGAAAATGCAAACCAAAAATATCATGGAAGGGATCAGCAAGACAAAAAGCTAATTCTTTGGAAGAATAAATAATATTGACAGACGCCTGGCCAGATTGACTTTTAAAAAAAAGAGAGAAAGTCTGAATACACACAATTAGAAATGAAAAAGGCAATGTCAAAACTGACCCTGAAGAAATTCAAAAGATTATCAGAGATTAACATGAAAATCTGCAAACAATAAAATAGAAAATCTAGAGAAAATGGAGGGATTCCTGGCATCACAACCCAAAGAACTCAGTTATAAGAAACTTCTTCTCCAAAAAAAAAAGCCCTGGGCCTGG
>NW_007027671.1:0-792 GCF_000164805.1 Carlito syrichta | reverse complement strand
CCACCTCATGTGTAGTGCAAGAAATCTTTTAATAGCAAAATATTCCTAATTCTTTCTCCCTATTTATTGTGTCATTGCTATTATTCATTTTCCTTTTACATAAGCTAATACAAACTGTTGGTAGTCTTAATTTGAACAAATTTTTATCTCTTAGATCAATTAACAATAAGAAAAATAAATGTTTTATCATACATTCAATTATACTTTCTCTAATGCTCTTCCTTTCTCTTTACAGATCTAAGTTTCTGACCCATTTTATTTTCTTTCTCTCTATTGCTTGAGCCAAGCAGGTCAAGACTGCAGTGGCTGTGAGCATGCCATTGTACTCCAGCATGGGTGACAGAGTAAGACTCTGACTCAAAAAAAAAAATTTTTCTTTAACATTTTTTAAAGGACAAGTCTACAGGTAATACTTTTTTTTTTTTAATAAAGAATAATTTTGTAAGGTACAAAACTTTGGTTGGCAGGTTTTTTGTTTGCTTCTTTTGTTTTCTTTCTGAAAACTTTAAATGTTTTACTTAACTCCTTCTTACTTATGTGATTTCAGAAGAGAAATTAGATGTAATTGTTATCTTCGCTTTTATATCAGTGTTTCTGTCCCTTCTGGCTTCTTTCAGACTTGTTTATTTCAACTCTAGTTTCTGTAATGTGAATATGATAGGACTGGGTATAGTGGTTTTGCTTTGTTTTGGCATTTATGCTGTTTGGTGTTCTTTGAGTCTCCTGGATCTGTGGTTTTGTGCCTGACGTTAATTTGAGAAAATCATTCAGTCATTATTTTAAAAACATTTG
>NW_007027670.1:0-837 GCF_000164805.1 Carlito syrichta | reverse complement strand
GAAGCCAACATCACATTGATACCCCAAACCAGGTAAAGATCCAACAAAGAAAGAGAACTACAGGCCCAATATCTTTGATGAACATAGATGCTAAAATTCTCAACAAGATCCTAGCAAACCGGATTCAGCAATACATCTCAAAAATCATCCATCATGACCAAGTAGGCTTCATTCCTGGCATGCAAGGCTGGTTCAATATTCGTAAAACCATAAATGTAATTAAATACATCAACAGATGTCAAAACAAAAACCACATGATCATATCACTAGATGCAGAAAAAGCTTTTGATAAAATCCAGCACCCCTTCTTGATAAAAACCCTTGAACATCTAGGCATACGGGGAACATACCTCAAAATAGTAAAAGCCATCTACGAGAAACCCACAGCCAGCATACTCCTAAATGGACAAAAATTGGAACCAATTCCCCTGAAAACTGGAACTAGACAAGGATGCCCACTCTCTCCCCTCCTGTTCAACATAGTATTGGAAGTCCTGGCTAAAGCAATCAGAGAAGAGGAGGCAATCAGAGGTATTCAAATAGGAAAAGAGGAAGTCAAGTTATCTCTCTATGCAGATGATATGATGGTGTACCTTGAAAACCCAAGAGAATCTGTCAAAGGCCTCCTTACATTGATAAAGGCCTTTGGCAAAGTCTCAGGATACAAAATAAATGTACAAAAGACAATCGCATTTCTCTACACCAATAATAAACAAACAGAAACCCAAATAAAAAACACAGTTCCATTCACAATAGCCACAAAAAAAATGAAATACCTTGGCATCTTCCTGACCAGAGACGTGAAAGACCTTTACAATGAAAATTACAAAACACTGG
>NW_007027669.1:0-793 GCF_000164805.1 Carlito syrichta | reverse complement strand
GAAGACTGTTGTTTCCGGAAAGCAAACAATGGCTCTCGGGCCTCGTTGGCAAATGAACCCGCAGAGCCATTGTATTCCGTGTGAGACGCCCGTGTCAAAAGAGAAAACTTTTCAGCATTCTCCGTTGAATGAAGCATGCTTGGCTACCCATGGCTGTGGAGATCTGGATCCAGTCAGTGCAGCAGCTGAAGTTGCACTCTGGTCACCAAATGCTCCCCGCCTAGTATAGTGCATATACAGGAGAGCTCTGAGAATCAGGGAGGAGAGCACGCACAAAGCCAGTGTATACAGACTGCCAATGAAGTGCAGTGCAGCGCAGGCTTCAATAGCGTGTCCCCAGGAAGACCCAGCTTCACCCCCAGTGTAACAGAGGCTCTCCGTGCTTACTCGGCAATGAAAACGGCACAGCCTTGGTAGTCCTTATTAGGTTTAAACGCCATAGGGAAAAACAACTTAGAATTCTCCCCATCCACACATAATGCTCTCCTGCTCGTGACTGTGGAGCACTTGTGTCACTCATTGCGGCACTATGCCTTGCGGATTTCTCTCCGTGAAACACGGAGGTTTCACGCTCGTACGCAAAGGCCCTCTATGGAAAGGAACACAAATCAAGGGGAAAGTGTGAGAATGAGGTATTACAGCAGGCGGCAATGAAGAATAATAGTCACAGCAAAGAGGTGACACTGCAGCACACATTGGGCACAGACTTAAGCCAGGAAGGTGCCCGTGCACCCCAGGCCTAAGAAAGGCCACTCCGACCAGCCATCCACGGTCTCATTGCTTTCCCTGACAG
>NW_007027668.1:0-1081 GCF_000164805.1 Carlito syrichta | reverse complement strand
TTCAGGCCTCATTTTTGTAATATATAAAACAGCAATAAGAGATGCTTGCCTGGCATCTCATCCAGTTGTTGTGAGGATTAAATGAGGTACTGTACCTGAGAGTTCTTTCTTTTTTTTAAGTCGGAGTCTCACTTTGTCACCCAGGCTGAAGTACAGTGACATGTTCACAGTCACCATAAACTCCACCTTCTGTACTCAGGTGATCCTTCCGCCTCAGCCTTCCAAGTAGCTGGAACTATAGGCATACGCCATGACACCTGGCTAATTTTTTAGTTTATTGTAGAGACGAGGTTTCACCAAGTTGCACAGGCTGGTCTCAAACCCCTGAGCTCAGGCAATCCTCTCACCTCCACTTCCCAAAGTGCTGGGATTACAGGCGTGAGCCACCCTGCCTGGCTTGTACCTGAGAGTTCTTTAAGGAATCTAACTCACTACATGCTTTGGTGAAACTATGGTACCTCTAGCCTTTTCTTGACTTTAGAAAATCCCTGATCCCTCCCCATTCATGGTACCCATGGTCTGTGGTAGTTGGGTCCACTCATACATTATCACCCACTCTGTGGTGAAGCTGAGATTTGGTGTACACACCAAGTGTAAATTCATTCTTAAAATGTCATTGCAAAAAGGCAAAGGGAAAGCATTCTCTTTTATTGTTAGGGGGTCCTTAAGCATCCTTTGAGGGGTAAAGCAGTCTTCGAAAAAACAAATTTTATAGATAAAGAAACAGAGAATAAAAACCTTGCCTAATTTGGTAGTTGTGCCCCTAAGCACCTTGCCTCCATTTAAGTGTTGAGGAAATAACTGGAATTCAATTAGCAGGATGGAAAACCATGCTACTGACCACAGAACTGGCTTCACTGTCCGTGTATATCTTCTTGGCCGTGTACCAAATGTGGTCTAATTTCTCCTGCCAAGGAGATGCAAAACAGGTATCAGTAAGAACATCAGAACTTTCATTCATGTGATTTCTGTCATGCCATATACATGAAAAATTCAGATTTTAGAATAAGGACAGTAAAGATTCCTCTTTTGTATCTTAAAAGGTACTCCTCCCTCCCCATAACAATAAATATTATGCTTC
>NW_007027667.1:0-800 GCF_000164805.1 Carlito syrichta | reverse complement strand
GCCTAGCTGGGTAGCTAGCTATTTAAGTCAGTTGGCTAGCCAGTGAGCTAGCTAGTTAAGTAACCTTGTTAAGTCAGCACACTAGCCAGCTGGGTAGGTAGGTAACTAGGAAGTCAAGTCAGCTGGCAAACCAGCGTGTTATGTAGTTAGCTAGCTAGTTAACTCAGCTGGCTATCCATCTGCCTAGCTAGGTAGCTAGGCAGTTAGTTCAGCCTGCTAACCAGCTGTTTAGCTACATGAGTCACCTAGTTAAATCAGCTGGCTAGACAGCTGGTTAGCTAGATATCTAGATAGTCATGTCAGCTGTCTAACCCACTGGCAAGCTAGTTAAGCCACCTAGTTAAGTCAGCTGGATATCTAGTTGTCTAGCTAGGTAGTTGCTACTCTAAGTCAGCAGTCTAGTCAGCTGGCTAGCTAGTTAAGTCACCTATTATAGGCAGCTAGTTAGCCAACTGGCTAGATATAAAACAAGCTAGTTAATTCAGCTGTCTTGCAAGTAGGCCAACTATTTAAGTCAGCTAGTTAAGTCAGCTGGCTAGCCAGCTGTCTAGCTAGGTAGCTAGCTTGTTAAGTCAGATGGTTAGAAAGCTAGCTAGCTATTAAGTCAGCTAGTTAAGTCTGATGACTAGCCAGCTAGCTAGCTACATAGAGAACTAGTTAAGACAGCTGGGTAGTCAGCTGTCTAACTAGATAAGTCAGCTAGGTGTGACAGCTTGATAGCTGGTTAAGTCAACAAGTTAAGTGAGTTGGCTCGCCAGCTGTATAGGTAGGTACCAAGCTAGTTAAGTAAGCTGTCTAGA
>NW_007027666.1:0-722 GCF_000164805.1 Carlito syrichta | reverse complement strand
TTTAACTTCCACATGGGCAAAGCGTTTCCCTTTGAGGTCTTTTTTTATTTAGGGAAACAAACAAAAAAAAAAAGTTGCTTGGGGAGAGATTGGGTGATAGGGTGGGGCATGGGAGTCACTGGCATTTTTGATAAAAAACACAGTGCAGTATGGGCAGGTGTGCTCATAAATCACCCATCATAAAACAGGAAAACGTGTTAAAAGAATCTCCAAAAAAATTTAATTGAAGTTGAATGCAGCCTCTCACAACAATACTAGCTGGTACACTGATGCCAATGGGTTCTTCCAAAATTTACCTATTAGGGGAAGCCTGTATTACAAGGGGCCCACTCTCCACAAAACAATTATTTTGGGGGGGGAACTTCCCTCCCATATACTTACTTATAAGTCTGTTGGACCCAAGACTATATTTTTGTATACTGGCCTTTGTGTATATCAATATCCATATCTGTTCAATTCTAGAATATCACCATTAAATACAATTTGTACTCTTTCAAAACCTTCTCATTGGCTTATGTATTTTGAGAGTGGTCTACTAACAAACAATTACCCATTTTAGGGGATGTGTGTGTGTGTGTGTGTGTGTGTGTGTGTAAATACACAGGGGTACTTATTAGGAGCTATTGTGGCTTACTATTTTATTTTATTTTTTATTTTTTTATTTTTTTGGGTTGGAGTCTCACTCTGTTGCCCAGACTAGAGTGCAGTGGCATGCTCCCAGC
>NW_007027665.1:0-581 GCF_000164805.1 Carlito syrichta | reverse complement strand
AAAAGTACCAGATTTTATAAAACAACTACTAAGTAAACTAAAGAGGACATGACTGTCATCACACAATCATAGCTGGAGACCTAAATACCACATTAATAGCTTTAGGTGGATTACTGAGGTAAAAATCAATAAGAAGATCTGGAAAATCAACTCCATGCTTGACCAAATGGATGTAATAGATATCTACAGAACAGTTGACCCAACAACTACAGAGGATATATTCTGCCTGTCTGCACATGGAACATACTCCAAGATCAACCACAATCTCCGATATAAATCAAACATATATAGATTCCTTTTTTTTTTTTCAGTTGGAGTCTTATTCTGTCACCCACACTGGAGCACAGTGGCTCACTCCCAGCCACCACAGCCTCAACCTACTGGGCTATGGTGATCCTTCCGCCTCAGCCTTCCAAGTAGCTGGAACTACAGGTGCATGCTACTATGCCTGGTTAATGTTTTTTTAATTTATTTATTGTAGAGATGAGGTCTCACCAAGTTGCCCAGGCAGGTCTTGAACCTGTGGACTCAGGCAATTCACTCACCTCAGCCTCCCAAAGTACTGGATTACAGGCTGAGCC
>NW_007027664.1:0-744 GCF_000164805.1 Carlito syrichta | reverse complement strand
TAATTACCCAAGGTCGCCATCGATGGACTTATGGTCTCAGCCTGTGAATCTCCCAATTCACTGTCTGCATCTCTCGCCATCTCTGCGCCCCACTCCTGCCCCCATCTTTCAGTGCCTCTGTACAACCTTTCTCCTTGCAGGACACCTGGAAGGGAAGTGAGCAGAGAGCAATGCTCAGGAAGGAAAGGACAGAGGAAGGGAAGGAGACTAAGAGACAGAGAAGAGTTTCTGCCTTTGTCTGATTTTCTTTTTCTCTTTTAAGTTGGAGTCTCACTCTGTCACCCAGGCTGGAGGGCAGTGGCACGCTCCCGGCCACCGCAGCCTCAACCTGCTGGGCTCAGGCGATCCTTCCTCCTCAGCCTTCCAAGTAGCTGGAACTATAGGCGTGCGCTACCACGCCTGGCTAGTTTTTTTTATTTATTGTAGAGATGAGATCTCGCCAAGATGCCCAGGCTGGTCTCGAACCCCTGGGCTCAGACAATCCTCTCGCCTTGGCCTCCCAAAATGCTGGGATTACAGGCTGAGCCACCGCGCCCAGCCTCTGCTGTGTTTTCAAGTTCATTGATTTTTTTCTTCTGCAGCGTCTAACCTGCTGCAAACCTATCCGATAAAGTTTTTATTCAGATGTTGTACTTTTTAGTTCCAGAATTGGCTCTTTGGTAAAGTTTCCATTTGTCTATTGATATTTCTGGCATCTGTTCACCCATTAGGCCCAAATTATCCTTTCTTTTTTTTTCTTTTCTA
>NW_007027663.1:0-760 GCF_000164805.1 Carlito syrichta | reverse complement strand
GAAGGAAATACTTCCGAATTTATTTTACAAGACCAGCATTACCCTAATATGAAAACCAGACAAAAATATAAGAAAATAAAGCTCAAGTCATTATTACTGATGAACATAAATGTAAAATTTGTAAACAAAATACTAACCAGGTGAATTCAGTATGTTAAAAGGATCATTTATCTTTATTAACTGAGACTTATTTCTGATATGTAAGCATGAATCAACATATGCAAATCAATCAACCGATCAAAGACAAAAAAAGTTGATCCTTTCAAATGATACCAAGCCATTCAATAGAATTCAGGAACTATTCATAATAAAAACTCTTAACAAATTAGTACTAGAAGAAACATACCTTAAAACAATTAAGCCTATTAATGACAAAATATCATTATATGAAATGGGGAGATTTGAAAGTCTTTTTATCTAAAACCTGGAAAATACAAATATGCCAATTTGTAACACTTTTCTTAAATGTAGTAGTGATATTTCCATTCAGAGAAATCAGGCAAGAGAATTTTTTTAAAAAACATCCAAATTGGAAAGGAAATAAAACTGTCTTTATTTTTAAATAATTTCTTTCTTTCTTTCTTTCTTTCTTTCTTTCTTTCTTTCTTTCTTTCTTTCTTTCTTTCTTTCTTTCTTTCTTTCTTTTTTCTTCTTTCTTTTCTTTTTTTTTTGTAAGCCAGGATCTCATTCTGTTGCCCCAGCTTGAGGTGAAGTGTTGTGATCATAACTCACTGTAACAATGAACTTCTGTGCTCAAGCA
>NW_007027662.1:0-650 GCF_000164805.1 Carlito syrichta | reverse complement strand
ATAGATATGTTTCCTATCCTGTGAAATAGACAAATTTTTAAAGATAGAGAGACCCAAAACAGAAGTAAAGATATAATCATGTGGTCTGGTGAGAAAGGAGGACCTCAGATCCTAATAAAACTCTCCAAATAGGTATAGAGCATGTGAGAATAAAAAAGGTTATTATTGCATTTCTAAATTAGCCTAAATAATCCAGAAAATAAATGGCATCAATATGTGTGCCAGAAAACTAGTTTAAAACAAGTGAAAAGAAACAGTCGGTGGAATAATTCCTGTGTCCTACTCTGATTTCAGGATTATCTAGAAAAAAAAATCCAGACCTGAGGATCTTATGGTCAAGAACATTAACCCATAAAAGAAATATATTGGTGCTAATTAAATATTGGTGAAATCTTTCTTTCACATAATTATTTTGTATAAGAAAACCAAAAGTGTATATCAATTTATTGATCAGTTAAACAACCAAGTAACAACCCAAGAAAAAAGAATGACAGTTTCTTTTATCACTGATACATGGCAGTGACTATAAAACTAAGAAACTTAGGAAAGTAGCCTGTGATTGTGTTCACCTTACAGCCCTGGATACACATAGTCCTCTACTAAAGACCCTCAGAGACATTCACATTGCACATTCAGAATCTAAGAGTGAT
>NW_007027661.1:0-816 GCF_000164805.1 Carlito syrichta | reverse complement strand
TTTTCTGACCAGACTTCTTGGTGGCTCTAAGGCCTGGCAGATTGGCAATCACCCTTATAAAGGGAATTGCAAGTCTAAGACTTTATGCATTACAAAAGTTATGCAGATCACAGGACTTATGACAACTTAGAAGGGGAAGCTAATGGAGATTCAATTTTCCTGTATATTAGGTTCCCTCTGTGGGAATATCAAGAACCTCCCAAAGCTGCCCACTGGGAATGCATAAGAAATAAAGGGAGGCCAGGCTCAGTGGCTCAATCTGTAATCTCGCACTTTGTGAGGCAGAGGTGAGTGGATTGCCTGAGTCTGAGACTTCAATACCCACCTGGGCAACTTGGCGAGACCTCGGCTCTACAATAAATCAGAAATTAGCTGGGTACGGTAGTGAGCACCTGTAGTTCCAGCTACTTGGAAGGCTGAGGTGGAAGGATTGCCTGTGCCCAGCAGTTCGAGGCTGCGGTGGCTGGGAGCATGCCACTGCACTCCAGTCTGGGCAACAGAGTGAGACTCCAACTCAAAAACAAAAAAGAAAGAAAGGGAAAATGCATCCTTCATTAACTCTAAGGAATGTTATTCAGGAATTTACAGGAGCAATGGAACCTCATCAAGACCTTCTCTAGGGGCTATGAGAATATGGGCAAACATCAGCAGGTCTCTGTCACAGGATCTCCAAGACATTCCCAGATGGTCAATGCAGAAGTCATGGTAGTCACACCTACCTGATTATGACACCCCCAAGGGAAAGGATTAAATCTGGGGCTCTTATCACTTATCTAGAGTGTAGGCCCCTCCCTGTATGTGGGGAGTGAAGTTTTG
>NW_007027660.1:0-732 GCF_000164805.1 Carlito syrichta | reverse complement strand
TAGCTAGCTGACTAGAAACATGACTAGCTAGCTGACTTAACTAGTAGCTGAATAGATAGCTGACTGCTAGCTGACTTACTAGCCTACTGGCTAGGTAGCTAACTTAACTAGCTGACTAGCTAGTTGACTGGTTAGCTGGCTATCCAGCTGACATAAATAACTTGCAACCTGGTTGGATAGTTGGCTAGCCAGGTGTCTTAACTAGCTAGCTACCTGGCTGGCTAGCTGGCTAGTCAGCCAACTAGTTAACTAGCAGTTTGACCAAATGTATAGCCAGCCAGTTTAAATAGCCAGCCGGATGACTACACAGTCCGATTGCCAGCCGGCCTAGCTAGCCAGCTACCCTGCTGGTCAGCTGGCTAGCCAACTGGCTTAAATAGCTGGCCACCTAACTGATCAGCCTGCTAACCAGCCGGCTTACCTTGCCAGCCACCTAACTAGCCAATCCTCTATCTAGATGACTTAACTAGCTGACTTAAATAGATAACCTTTTGGCTAGCCAACTGGCTTAACTAGTTAAACACCTAGCTAGCTAGCCAACAAGCCAGCTCACTTAACTCACTGACTTAACTAGATAACCAGCCAGCTAGCCAGCTGACTTAATTGGCTAGCTACATAGCTAGACAAATGTCTAGTGACCTGAATTAACTAGCTGATGTAGCCAGCTAACCAGCTGGCTAGACAGTTGGCTCAACTACGTGACAATGCGTTAGCCAGCTGGCTAGCCAGCTG
>NW_007027659.1:0-658 GCF_000164805.1 Carlito syrichta | reverse complement strand
TTAACTAGCTCTCTACACACCTAGACAGCTGAATAGCCAGCTAACTTAACTAGCTGACATAACTAGATAGCCTGATGGCTAGCCAGCTGACTTAACTAGCTACCTACCTACATAGCCTGTTGTCTTGCCAGCTTACTTAACAACCTAACTACCTAGCTAATGTGCTGGCCAGCGAGCTGACTTAACTAGGTGACTTAACTAGCTAGCCATCTGGCTGGCAAGGTGACTAAGCTGTCGGTGACCTGCACTGACCAGAGGGAGGGTTAGGACCGCACCGGTGAATCAGAGACGGAGAGAAGAAAACTACTCGGAGGCAGCTCTTCTGGGTTCAGCCTGGCCAAGACCGAAGCCGATTTTATTCAAACCTTTTCCAACTTATATACCATTTTCTATACCCTCCAGCAATGTGATAATCACTCACTGGGGGCGTACAAGTTTCGTGCTTTACAAACTATGCATCACAAGACCACCACGAGATCTGCAATTTCCAAGCAAACAATTCAAATTCCATGATGCCTGCCGTGCTTACATCAAGGTCACAGGTGCACAATTTCAATACAAATCGTTCAAAGTGTTTTCCATAATGTTCAATGAATCATTCATATTATACTCTTTGCTCTATACCCTGATTAATACAAAAAACTTTCCTGAGTTAACG
>NW_007027658.1:0-770 GCF_000164805.1 Carlito syrichta | reverse complement strand
ATCTCCATAGTGTTTTCCACAGAGGTTGTACCAGTTTTCATTCCCATCCACAGGGCAGAAGCGTTCCCTTTTCACTGCATGCTCTCCAGCAACTGTTGTTTTCTGAGTTATTGATGATGGCTATCCTGACTGGGATTCGGTGGTATCTCCGTGTGGGTTTAATTTCCATTTCTTTGATGATTAGTGAGGCAGAGCATTTTTTCAGGTATATGTTGCCTACACGTATGTCTTCTTCTGCAAAGTGTCTATTCGTATCTTTTGCCCACTTTTAATCCAGCTGTTTATTTTTTTCTTTTCAGCACATTTGAGTTCCCTGTAGATCCTGGAAGTTAAGCCTCGTCAGATATACAGTTGGCAATTTTTTTCCCTTTTTGTAGGCTGTCTCCCCACTGTCTTGATGTTTTCTTTTGCTTTGCAGACGCTTTTCAGTTTGATGAGGTTCCACTTGTCCATCTTATTTCTTTTTTTTTTTTTTTTTTTTTTTTTTTTATTAATCAGTAGTTTTTATTATGGTTTTGTGGGGTACAGTTAAGGGTAGGTGTACAATGACGTTTCATTCAGGCACCCTGTAGATAAGAAGTGTTTTCCCATCCCCCGACAGATATTTGCTACTGTTAATCCCATCCCCCTCCCCCCCGTAGGTTCCCAGTACCATCCGTCATTTTCTCATAGTATTGCATTGGATGTTCAAGGTCCATTATATGAGTGAGAACATGTGATATTCGGATTTTTGTTTTTGTGAGAGGTCACTCAGTATTATAGACTCTAGT
>NW_007027657.1:0-813 GCF_000164805.1 Carlito syrichta | reverse complement strand
GCCTAGCCAGATTGCTATCTTAGTTAAGTCAGCTAGATAAGACATCAGGTTAGCCAGCTCGTTAGTTAGGTGGTGGGCATGTAAGACAGCTCGTATCAGGCTGGTCTGGTAGGTTTATAGCTAGTCAGATAGGTGCTTACCTAGCCAACTAGCTAGTCAGCTTGCTAGTTAGCAAGAGAGTTAAGTCAGCTAAGTCATCAGCTAGCTAGGCAGCTATATCATTAAGTCAGCTAGTCAGCAAAATAGCAGCAGGTTAGCTAGTTAAGTAACCTAGTTAAGTCAACTGGCTATACAGCTGGATAGCTAGGTAGCTAGCTAGTTATGTCAGCTATTCAGCCAACTTGGTAGCTATTTAACAGCTAGTTAAGATGGCTGGCTTGCCAGCTGGCTAGCTAGACAGCGAACTATTTAAGTCAGTTGGCTAGCCAGATGGCTAGCTATTTAAGTCAGTTAGTTAATTCATCTGTCTTCCCAACTGTCTAGCTATGTAACTAGCTAGTTAAGTCAGCTGGTAGCCACCAGGGTAGCTAGTGTTGTCAGCTAGTTATGTCAGCTCGCTAGCCAGCTGGCTAAATTGTTATGTCAGCTAGTTTAGTGAGCTGACTAACCAGCTGGCTAGCTGGTTGTCAGCTAATTCATTCAAGTGGCTAGCAAACTGACTAGCTAGGTCACTCGCTAGTTTACTCAGCTGACTAGACAGCTGGCTACCTAGTTAAGACTAGACAGCTGGCTATCCACATGGCTAGGTAGGTAGCTAGCTAATTAAGTCAGCTTAGATGATGCCCGGCTAGTTAAGACAGCAAGTTAAGTGAG
>NW_007027656.1:0-749 GCF_000164805.1 Carlito syrichta | reverse complement strand
AGGGGTTTTGGGTTTGGAATAATTCACATTTTTGGGAGGTCTCGTGAAGGGGAACCAGGAATCTTGGATTCCAGTTCCCCAAGAACATTCTGGACATCTTTCTCTTGATATCCACAAAACTGTTATTCTCGGTCAACAGGAGCTGTCTCGGCATCCTGCAGAGTGAAGTAGGAAGCTGGGTAATGGTGGTCGTCATATACAGGAAATTACACGTCACATTGCTAAGGAAGTATAAGGAATCTTCCTTATTTGAGTCCTCAATCCCAAAAACTGCAGGCCGTCTTTCTAAGACGTAACCAAGAATCAGGTTTTTGAAGGAGAAATCTGGGTAATGGGAGTCCTCACATGAAAACTTCACTGCGATTTGTGAAGTAAGAGTAAGAATACGCGATACACGGGACCTCAATCCCAAAGAAGCTCAAGGTCATCTTGCTATGGGCTAAACACGAATCATGGTATTTTCCAGCATGAATCTGGAAAGTGGCGTCCTTATTTACAGAAACTACATGACCTTTTGTTAAGAAAGAGTAAGGAATCTTGGTAAAACGAGTCCTCACTACTAAAAATCTACAGAGCATCTTGGTGACTTCTATAAAGAAACAGAGTTTCGAAGTAGGATGCATCTAATGAGAGTCCTAATATACAGGAAAATACACAGCCCCTTGCCAAGGAAGAAAAAGAATCGGGGTTATAGCAGTCCTCCGTCATTAAAATCAACAAGCCATCTGCTGTGGGTTAAACAAGAATCG
>NW_007027655.1:0-1384 GCF_000164805.1 Carlito syrichta | reverse complement strand
TCGCCACAATTGTTCGCAGTAGCAAGAACATGGAGCCACCCATCCTTGCCCATCTAAAGAGGACTGGATTCAAAATATGTGGTACGTAGGAACAATGCCATATTATGCAGTCACAACGAGAACAAACTCACGAAGTTCACGGAAACCTGGATGGAGTTAGAGTCTATACTACTGGGTGACCTTTCACGGAAGCAGAAACTGAGTATCACATGTACTCACTCATAAGTGGACCTTGAACAACCATCATAATAACGACAACAAAAAAGATTTTCAGAGTTGGGAGATGCAGGGGAGGGGGAGGGCCAGGACTTGCAGTAGTTGGTTTGTGCCCGGGGTGCCGGGACGTTCGGGGACAGGCCTGAACAACAAGGGTTCCTGTAAAATGAATATTAATATATTTCACCCTGAATTGTACCCTACTTCTTTCAAATTACAAATGAAGAAGAAAACGTTTATACCAGATCCCTGAATCCATGGCCAGTCATTAGAAAGGAATTCTTGTTTCTATAGCCTTAATCACTTTTTTCCACACCCAAATAAAAACACATACCCTTATTTTATGGAAATGTGCTTAGATAAAATATCCTATTGCTGATTTTTAATTAACTTATTTTTGAAATATATCCCAGTTGACTCATTCGATATGTTTCATTGAGTATAGATAGCAACTGTATACTACTGCTTAAAATGAATTGTCCCGATTTGTGTCTTTTTCCCTGCAGCGGTATGTGTAGATCTCTGGCATGTTTCCTTTCTGACCATGTTGCGTTTTCTCATGTGTTAGTGTTACGTTGGAGTTGTTGAAATGTATCAGACACCTACTCTGCACAATGAATGGTACCTGCTGTCAATCTCTCTCTTGTGGGGGCGGGGCTCCGGGTCCCTCGCCATTGCGGGGCTGCAGCGCCCTGGCGTGAGGACGGCGCGTCGCGTCCCGGCCGCGTGACCTGCTGGGTTGACGCGATCCTTCCTCAGAATCCTGCCTGCGAGCACCGAGGCGCAACGCGGTTCCGCCTCCCGGGCCGCGGCCTCCCACGGAGTGCTTCGGACTCCCGCGCTGCGGGAGCCCAGAGTGTGGCTCGCGGCGACTGGGACGACCGCGGAGCTGGGCCCCCCGCTGGCCGCGGAGCTGGGCCCCCCGCTGGCGGCGGAGCCGGGCCCCCCGCAGGCGGCGGAGCTGGGGCCCCCCTACCACGTCGAGGGAACGTGAGTCAGGCCGCTCTTGGACATGGACCCTTAACCGTGAGTTCACAGACTCTTCTTTTCTTGTATTTTCTAACCTGTGTTGTGGCTTTTGCTGGAAGTGGAACTGCTGGATTATGCATGAGAGTATCCCGTTTTCTGAGAAGTGTGTGTGGAAGGACTGCCCTATTCCCACGGAATC
>NW_007027654.1:0-868 GCF_000164805.1 Carlito syrichta | reverse complement strand
GAATTTCCCCTACTTTATAACTATTCGATTACAATTCTTTTGCTCTAGTATATTCCTCCACAACTGTGCAATTTCCTTCAATCGTGCTATGAAACACTAAAGGTTAAATGTTTTGGGGGTCTTTATGATTTTATAAAATTTATGTGTCACATAAAACTTACATTAAATAAACTTGTACTCGCCTCTCTTTTTAATATGTCTTTTGTTATAGGGGCTTCAGTCATGAACGTAAAATGGATAGAGAAAAATATATTTTTCTCCCCATATACATGTCAACAAGGCAATGGAACCAACTTGAAAAGTCTCCCAATAGCCAAACCTTAGAAGTGTTGAGGAGCAAAAGAAATGATTGTAACAACATTTTTGTGGAATAAAACAACATTCTATAAGTGCATATTGATACAAATGAATGAATGAATGAACGAGTGAATGAATGAATGAATTGGAGAAAAGCGAAAATTCTTCCTCATAGTATAATGCTATAATTTCACCAGACCACGTGGTTAAAAGGATGCATAAGACTTCAAAGCAGACACTCACAAAAGTCATTTAATAAATGTAGAAGATGTAGCACAGCAAAAGAAAGAGTACTCAAACAAGCATCATCAACCCGAGAGACTTCCTGGCACAGTTCTCCAGAAGAATTACTCTTTTAAAAAATTTACTTTTACTTTTTATGAGTTCATAATATTTGTGCATATTTATGGGATACCTGTGATATTTTGATAGAAACATGTGGTATAATAATCGAGTTTGTGAAATTTGGATATCCATTACCAAATTATCATTTCTCTGTGTTGGAAACATTGTGCAAGATGTGCTTTATCTCTGGAATAGAAAACACTTGACTCACGCAAGCCATCTTGGT
>NW_007027653.1:0-748 GCF_000164805.1 Carlito syrichta | reverse complement strand
TCACACCAGCTCTTTTTTTAACCACAGAAATGTGAGGCTAGGATTTTTAAAAAATGGCAAAAGCATGCCATACTCCTTTTTTAAAAGTGGAATTGATTCTGACTAAAGACATAGGTGTATTGGGGAGCATAACTGTGTGTTTAGTTTAGGTAGAATATCACCAATTTTTTGTGTTACTGATCTACGTTTATGTACTCTTTGATTTAAGATCACTCAGTGGGAGGTTCTGGTAAGATGGCGACAGCATAGGTGGACTTGTGAGATTCTCCGAATGTGAGTTCCCAAAAAGACTCTTACTTTTCTTCCCCCATCCCCCAGCCCACCATCAGCCACACTGGTCTGAGGCCCAGGGAACTTTGGTCCCATGCAGGGCCGGATATTGCAGCCCCCAGCGGCTGCTGTTCCACCATACATGACTCCAGCTATGGGAGCCTCGGGTCTCAGCTCCCTCCCTGGCTACATCATCTCTTGCCCAGAACCCAGCACCAAGCCACCAGTCACTCAGGGAGGCTCTGGGCGCCCACCCCTCAGAGACACCAGTCCCATTCCTGGCTGAAGTACCCTGTGAGGGGCCCAGGGCCACTCTCACTGCTCACCGCCTGCCCTTTGGAGTTTTGGAGCTCTGGAGCTCTGGGCCCACCCTGGCTGAAGCACTCAGCACATGACCCCTCATCCGTGCAATCAAATAAAAAAAATAAACAGGTTTGGTAGCGCGCACCTGTAATTTCGGCTATTCGGAAGGCTGAGG
>NW_007027652.1:0-570 GCF_000164805.1 Carlito syrichta | reverse complement strand
CAAATAGGAACAACAACAACGCTATAAGAACATTATGTTAATGCTGGACTCAGTGGCTCAGCCTGTAATCCCATGCCTTTGGGAGGCTGAGGTGAGAGGATTGCCTGATCCTGCAGATTCGAGACCCACCTGGACAACTTGGTGAGACATCAACTCTACAATAAATAAATAAAAAATTAGCCGGGTGTGGTAGCGAGCACCTGTAGTTCCAGCTACTTGGAAGGCTGAGGCATCAGGATCACTGGAGCCCAGCAGGTGGAGGCTGTGGTGGCTGGGAGTGGCCACTGCACTCCAATCTGAGTGACAGAGTGAGACTCCAACACACACACACACACACACACACACACACACACACACACACACACAGAACATTATGATAGGGATCAACTCTCACATTTCAATAATTAGCCTGAATGGATTAAATGCGCCACTGAACTGACATAGAATGAGAAAATGGGTTAAATATCACCAGACAACAATATATTGCCTTCATGAGACTCACCTCACTAGAAAGTAAACCTACAGACTCAAAGTAAGAGGATGGGAAACAAATTTCAAGCGAACAGAACA
>NW_007027651.1:0-654 GCF_000164805.1 Carlito syrichta | reverse complement strand
CCCCCAACCAGCCTTGGAAGCGGTCCAGACTGGAACCCTCTGGAGCCTCCTCCCGCCAGTCCCAGAAGCATCTCGGAGACCGGTTCATTCTCAGCATACACCCCTGCTCTCCATCCACGCCTCCGTGCCCCAGGCAGGCCACATCTCCATCAACAGCCTCCTCCTCTGACCTTGCCCCCTCTGATATACACCCCCACGGCAGTCAGAGAGCCCTTTCAAAATCAAAAGCCTTCTGCAGCCCCTTACTGCCTTCCAGACAGGCTTTTTCAGAGACCCTACTGGCAGTCTCGGCTCCCTCCCCGCAAGGCCCTCCACTCCATGCTGTGCTGCAATTTCAAGCTTCCAGAGATCTCAGAGACAGCCCCGGCCAGGGTTTGTCAGCCTCGGCGCACCTGACATCCGGCCAGGGTTTGTCAGCCTCGGCGCACCTGACGTCTTTGTTGTGGGAGGCTGTCCTATGTGTTCAGCCTTGACCCACGAGAAACCAGCAGCACCTTCCCCTCCAAGGTGTGACAACCCAAACTGTCTCCAGACATTGCCAAATGTCTCCCGGCAGGCAAAACCAGCCCTGACTGAAAGACACTGGTACAGCCCAACCTCCCTCTCCCAATATCAAGGACAAGGAAACTGAGGCCAGAGCAAGGGGTGTTGCTG
>NW_007027650.1:0-774 GCF_000164805.1 Carlito syrichta | reverse complement strand
TTTGATAGATTAAGGGGAATTTTGTCTGAGATTAAAATTGCAACTCCTGCTTTTTTGTGTTCCATTGCATGAAATTTGCTTCCCACCTTTTACTTTGAGTCTGTGTGTGTCCTTTCTGGTGAGATGAATCTCTTGGAGACAATATATTGTTGTCTTATGATATTTTCTCATTTTGCCATTCTATATCTTTTCAGTGGTGCATTTAGTCCATTCACATTCAGGCTAATTACTGAAATGTGAGAATTTATCCCTGTCATGGGATTCTTATATAGGTGCTGTTGATCCTGTTTATTTGTTGCATTTCTTTTGATATATGTGTTACTTCATGTGTGTTTTCAATCTTTCTCCTGCACTCTTGTGAAGAATGTTGCTGTTCTTTTTTCCCTTTCCTCTATGTTTAGTACTTTTTTTAAAAAGTGTTTCTTGTAGGGCTGTTCTAGAGGCAGTGCAAGTTTTTAGGGATGGAATGCAAAGTATTTTACTTCTTCCTCACTGATGAAGCTTACTTTATCTGGGTGGTTTATTCTTGGTTGAAGTTGCCTTTTTTTTTTTTAGGACTTTACAGACTGAATAACAAACTCCCCTAGCCTGAAGAGTTTCTGTAGGCAAATTTGCTACTATTCTAATTGGTCTTCCTGATAGGTAGTCTGAACTTTTTCTTTTGCTGCCTTTAGAATTTTTTCTTTTATACCTATTTTGTTTAAGTGAATTATTATGTTCTGAGAGTTGGTCTTCTCATTTGATGTTTTACAGGGATTCTCTGAATCACTTGTG
>NW_007027649.1:0-367 GCF_000164805.1 Carlito syrichta | reverse complement strand
GCGCATGCCTGTAATTCCGGCTACTCGGAAGGCTGAGGCGGAAGGATCGCCGGAGCCCAGCAGGCCGAGGCTGCGGTGGCCGGGAGCGGACACTGCACTCCAGTCTGGGCGACAGAGTGAGACTCCAACTCAAGAAAAAAAAGAAAAAGGATAAATATTGATTCCACTTATATGAAATACCTAGAGTACTCAAAATTATAGAGACAAAGTAGAACGCAAAGTAGAATGGTGGTTTCCAGGAGCTGGGATGGGAGGGGAAGAAATGTGGAGTTGCTTAATGGGTACACAGTTTCAGTTTGAGAAGATGAAAAGGTTTTGGAGATGAAAGGTGGTAGCAGTTGCATAACAATGTGAATGTACTTAATGT
>NW_007027648.1:0-880 GCF_000164805.1 Carlito syrichta | reverse complement strand
AGTCAGTTCATTAAGTCTGTTGGCTATACAGCTGGTTAGAAAGGTAAAAATCTAGTTACGTCAGATGGTAGCCATCTGGCTAGCTAGTTATTTCTGCTAGCTAAGTCAGCTGGTTACATAGAAATCTAGCTATATAAGTCAGCTAGTTATGTCAGCTAGGTAGCTTGTTAATTCAGCTAGTTAAGTCAGATGGTGAGCTAGGTATCTAGCTGGTTAAGTCAGCTAGTTAAGATAGCTTGCTAGCTAGTTATGTCAGCAAGTTGTCAGCTCACTAGCTAACTGCCTAACTGGGTAACTAGGTAGTTAATACATCTGGCTAGCCAGTTAGGAAGTTAGTTAAGTAACCTAGTTGTCAGCTCAATAGACAGCTGGATAGCTAGTTAGCTAGCTAGTTAAGTCAGCTGGCTATCCAGCTGGCCAGCTAGGTACCTAGGCAGTTAACTCAGCTGGCCAGATAACTGGCTAGCTAGGTAGATAGATAGTTATGTCAGCAGTCTAGACTGCTGGCTAGCTAGTTAAGACACCTATTTAGTCCAATGGTTATCCAGTTGGCTAGCCAGGTATTTTGCTAATTATCTCAACTGGCTTGACAGCTGACTAGCTATTTTAGTCACCTAGTTTAGTCAACTGGCTAGCCAGCATGTTAACTATGTAGCAGGCAAGTTAATTCAGCTGACTAGCAAGCAAGCGAGCTATTTATGTCAGATAGTAAAGTCACCTGGATAGCCAGTTGGCTAGCTAAGTAGCAAGCTAGTTATTTCAGTTGGCTAACCAGCTTGCAAGGTAATTAACTCAGCTAGTTAAGTCAGCTGGATAGGCAGGTAGCAAGCTACGTAAATAGCTAGTTAAGTCAGCTGGCTAGTCAGTTGTCTAACTAGTT
>NW_007027647.1:0-1481 GCF_000164805.1 Carlito syrichta | reverse complement strand
CTGATAAACATAAAGGAGAAATGTTGTGCATGATGATACAGGGAACAGTGACACAAGGTCATCCTATGATCACAAGACACAGAGCAAAGTAAAGACTAATGACACCACTGGCAGGAAATCAGTGGGAAAATCCAAAGTTGGTATAGTGAAAATAAGTAAAGAAGTCTTTTTATCTCAGTGAAGTGTTCTAATGCTTTCAAATATATCTTCCACGTTATTTCCCATAATTTAAAAGAAGGCCAATCCAGTGGTGCTTTCTCATTTTTCTTTCTTGCTGTTCCTCCATATTTCTTCAAACCACAGTGGGTCGAAGCTCCCATTGTCAAGTGATTCGAGCCTCTGTACTGATTAATCAACCTACATAGAAATTTAAACGTCTACTGAAGTTCTATTGCAGAATACTATAAGATAATAATGGAGACACTTGAACTTGAATATGTTGCATCCTTTGTTCTTGTGCCAGCTTGAGCTCCATTGAGCTCTTTGATACACAGTACACAGAAGAGGGTGTAAGATCTAGGCAATAAGCCTGATCCAGTGAAGTCTGCTCTTGAGAGCAGTGCCCAGGAAAGGAGGGACCTGGAAGCCATACCAGACTGACAGTCAGTCACCCTGGTGTCATGGAGCAAGTTCCGCGGAAAGGACCATGACCGGAACGGGAAGCAGGAGGCAGTTAAGGAAGGATGTAGCTTCTGATAACAAATCTCCAATGTGATACGAAATTGGAGTTTGCAGATCGCACACAAATATTACATTAGAAAAGAGAAACGGGCAAGAATCATCTCTCCAATACATCCAAAAATTAGCCGGGCGCGGTAGCACGCGCCTGTATTTAGAGCTACTTAGAAGGCTGAAGTTGAAGGATCGCCGGAGCCCAGCGGGTCGAGGCTGCGGTGGCCGGGAGCGGCCACTGCACTCCAGTGTGGGCGACAGAGTGAGACTCCAGCTCCAAACCATAACAGAAAATAGCCAGGTTCCGTGACTCAGCCTGTAATCCTGCGATTGAGGAGGCTGCGGGGAGAGGACAACCTAAGCCCGCGGGTTCGAGACCCACCTGGGCAACTTGGGGAGTCCTCCTCTCTACAATAAATCAAGAAATCAGCCGGGTGTGGACGCACATGCCTGGAATGCCAGCCCTCGGAAGGCTGAAGCGGAAGGATCAATGGAGCCCAGCAGGTCGAGGTTGCGGTGGCCGGAGAGGCCACTGCATTCCGGTGCGGATCACAGAGTGAGACTCCAACTCAGCCCAGAGCCCACGGTACAGAGAAATGTGAACTGTTATTTGCTGGAGTGGAACCATGGCCTTAAGAACATTTTACTGAAACCTGCTAGTTATTAATGATGAATGCTTCTTTGCCTTAAATGGTGGACAACCAAAGTCTTCGACAACCAAAATATGAAATTCAAATTTCCAAGTGTAAATTATATTCAGATGAAAAAACATGCAGTAATTTCCATAAAAATTGTTGTACTCTGTGCGA
>NW_007027646.1:0-2884 GCF_000164805.1 Carlito syrichta | reverse complement strand
AAAACTGATAATGTTCGTGCTTATGCATCAAAAGCTTTTCAGTCATTTTGTACCCAGTTTGGCATCTCACATTCTACGGGAATTCTGAATAATCCTCGAGGTCAAGCTGTAGTTGAGCAAGCCCATCAATAGTTAAATAATCAATTAATTAAATTGCAGTAAGGGGAATACAGATATAGTTCTACTCATCATATCGTAAATCATGCTATGTTTGTAATTAATCATCTCAATTTGGATCCTCATGGACATTCAGCTATGATAAGACTTTGGAGTCCTGAGAATACTGTTAAACCAATGGTAAAATGGAAAAATATTCTTACAGGTGAATGGAAGGGGTCAGATGTGTTTTTAACATGCAGGAGAGGATATGCTTCTGTTTTTTCCCAGGATTTACCGTCACCTATTGTGGTACTGAATCATCTAATTAGACATGTCCACTCCTCCACCCCCATCGTGGTACTGCCAGACAATACATAAATCACGCCATCAGTATGAGTTGGATGCAGATGTTGAAGAGAAGCTGTTGGTGCCAAAGCTGAACATCTCACCTTTCAACAACCACGTCAACCTCCACCAATTCAACCAAAGACATCTAATCATTTCTCTTCACCCACTTCTCAACCCAGACGTTACCATCGAGTTGTTTTGACTAGACAGTGCAGACTGGCCACATTGGGGCAAATCAAGGTGCTCACTCTTGAAGACGAGGATCTGGTTAACTCTCAAAACACTTCTCTCACTCCCTCTACTGTTTTGTTGCTATGCTGGCTATTATAGTGTGCCAGGTGCGTTGTGTTTATTCAGCAAAATATTATTGGGCTTATATCCCAATCCCTCCAGTGTTCCAGCCTGTTACGTGGGATGCTGAGATTATTACTGTTTTACTAATCATTCCTCTTTATTAGGAGGCCACATTCTTTTTTCATCACAAGTCAAAACTGTCATTAATCATAATTTTTCTTTTTCAGGTAGTTCTAGTTTTTCTCCAATATGTTTTAGTTTACCTAAAAATCAGAATGGTCACTTGATATTTCTGGTTTTTTAAACTCCCGTACAAAAGCTATGGTAACTGATAGCCCCTATTATCTTCCCAGAAAGGCAAATGACCGAGGTAATTGACTTCTAAATTACTGATGCCTGGGGACTCTGATCCTAAATTAGCAACCAGAGTTCGAAAGGACTGCCTAAGTCCCACAGGTCGAGGCCCTGGAAGACATGATTGTGCTGCCACACCCCAGCCTGGTGAAGGCGATTCCTGTGACAAAAAGATGCCTGCCTCGTGTATCACAATGGGCATCCACGGCTCCCCAGCGAAAGGTCCGAGTGGGTGGGGGGCGATGGAATGATCGGAAGAGGAAGGGTCACTCCCCCTGCCCGAAAGTTGCAGACTGGTTGACCGGAACCTCGGCTGGATGTGGCGTTTCCAGACCACCTTGATTGCTCTGTTCCTAACGGCCTCACTAGCAGGGGCCATCTCTTCTGTGAACTCACATGTGTCTTTGCAGTGGGGCACAAGTGTGGAGTTAGGAGGCAGGCCTTCTGGGGTGCAAGGCCAAAGGTGCAGGATGGACATGTCCGGTGGCCAACGTTGAAACCTCCCACAAATGACAGGCTAGAAAGTGCCTTTTCCTCTGCCATCCCTGTGGTTGACTACTCTCACGTCAGATGGCAGGAGTGTTGGTGGTGGTGCTGGTCATTATTATTATTATTTGGAGTCGGAATTTTGCTCTGTCACTCAGGCCAGAGCACAGGGGTTGGCTTATAGCCACCGCGGACTCCAGCTGCTAGAATCAGGCAATCCTCCCGCCTCAGACCCCCAAGTGGCTGGAATGACAGGTCTGTGCCACCATGCCTGGCTAATATTTGGATTTAATTTTGATGGCTGAGAAGAGGCCTCACCCCATGTCCTGCCTGGTATTGAACTCACAGTCTCAGGCCGCCACTCTTCCGGGCCTTCTAAGAGCTGGAATGTCAGGCTGAGTCCCTGAGCCTGACTGGTGGTTGTGGTGGTGCTGGTAGTTGCTATTATTATTCTGAGACTGAGCCCCACTCTGTCACACAGACCGGAGCACATGTGCCTGCTCTCGGCCAGCATGACCTCCAATGGATAGGCCCTGGCAATCCTCCCACCATGGCCCCCCAAGTGGCCTGAACGACAGGTGTGTGCCACCACGCTGGGTTCATTTTTTTGGCTTCTTATCGAAATGAGGTCTTGCCAAGGTGCCTGGGATGGTCTTGAACCTGGAGTCTCAGGCCATTCTCTTGCCTTTGCCTCCCACAGTGCCAGAGTGACAGGCGTGAGCACCCAAGCCCAACATCCACAGCCCTCTCAGGACCCCACCACGAGGCCTGCTCCCTTCTGATGACTCAGGACCCCCAGAGAGGGTGGACAGAATCATCTGTTGAGACCTCACCCGGGGGAAGTGCTGAGTGGGGGGGGTTGTATCTGCTGGGGCACACAGTCCTCTGGTCTCCTTATTCCCCAGGGTGGACCTACTCACTCCTCTCAGGTTTCACATCAGGGATAGGGAGGTCATGACTCTCAAAGCTTCTAGGAGGCAGGGACGGCAGGGCTATTGAAACCTGTCTACTTTGCACTAGGGGACACCCAGATGGGAAAACGGCAATATCCTGAGAGCTTGAGACTAGGCTGGACACCATAGCAAGCCCCACTTCCACCCCAAGCAAAACCCAGGAAACCTTGGGTGAGAGCAGGCCTTGGTGGGAGAATCACCTATGGCACAGAGTTCAAAACCAATGGAAAACTTGTGATTCCAGCAGTTTGGGAGGCCCAGGTCGAGAGATTGGATGGTTTGAGAGCAGCCTGGGCACCTAGTGAGGAAAGAAAACAAAGGAAAGAAAGAAAGAAAGAAAGAAAGAAAGA
>NW_007027645.1:0-1165 GCF_000164805.1 Carlito syrichta | reverse complement strand
TGACCTAAATAATCACCACAGATGTAAGAAGTTGGAAAGGATACAATAAAATTTTAAGTTAAAAAAAAAGTTTTAATTTTTTTTTGGTATTTCATTAGTAAGGACAACAATCTAACTCTTTCATGAATTGCAAATCTGGAAATTATAATATTAAAAATATGTAATCATCAACTGTTCAGTTATTTAATATGCATAGTGTTTTACTCTACAGATGGATTCCACACAATTTCAAAGTAATTAGTGTTACAGTATGACATCGCATCTGTCTATGGATATGGCTCTTTGGTATTGCATTGCTTAAGGTTATGCAGGTGGCCCAAAGTTGTGTGAAGTTGCAGAGACAGTATTAGTTCTGTATCAGAAGAGACTGGCTGGGCGCCCTTTCAACAAGGCCCTGGGCATCCACCCAACATAGCTAGAGCAGGGTTGAGGGAGTCCAGCAAAGGAGAGTTGTCCTAGTGTGAGCAAGTGTGTGAGTGTGAGTGCATGGGACAGGGCGTGAGTTGCAGGGTGGACTTGTGCACAACAAGTTACAAAGGCCACCGTGTCTATGGTCTTTGGTCGGGGCAGGACAGAGGGAAACACGCAGCACAGCCTACATGGGGTGGTAGCGTCGGGTGAACTTGGAGAGGGGCCTGCATTGGAGGGTGACGGGAGGATGTCACGGAAGGATTCCAGGGCATGGCCGGATAAGAGGGCAAGCATCGAGCGTGCATACGGTAAGCGTGTGTGTGGCATACCATATCCCACAATGTTAGAGTGTTGTGAGTGTTGCGAGCACATCTACAGAGATGTCATTTGGGCGGCCAGGAATCCACCACTGCTGCCGTCCAACACTGGCCCACCCGCTGGACCTACTACACCGCAGTCCCTTGTTCTGTCCCTCCCGGTCAATGCAGCCCACACCCTTCCCTCCGCAAAGCAAGTGCATGTCACAGGGTCACTGGTTCATTGTGTCCACGCTGGAACCCCCAGAACCCCCTGGAATCCCCCACATCATCATCAGAACTATCAATGAGAGGCAAACATGCAAGACAAGGTGAAGAATGATCGCACCTGGGCGGAAGCTGACCTTCTGGTAGGTATGCCCTCCATCTTCTATCCCTGCTAACCCTGGGCTTTGCTGCGCTCCCTGTGCCAGCCTGCAGGGCCAGAGATGACCGTT
>NW_007027644.1:0-701 GCF_000164805.1 Carlito syrichta | reverse complement strand
TGCCAGTCCCACCCTCCAGGCCTCACACCCCACCCCGACAGTTTTCCATTACTGCCAATTGTGACAAAGGCCTAACATCTAGGATCTATAAGGAACTCAAACGCGCCAAAAGGAAAAAAACAAACAGCCCCATTAAAAGTGGGCAAAAGACATGAAGAGACACTTCTCTAAAGAAGACATACAGGCAGCCAACAGACACATGAAAAAGTCCTCAGCCACACTCATCACCAGAGAAATGCAAATCAAAACCACATTGAGATAGAGTAAACTTTAAAATGTAGACGTCTAGAAGAAGAATATGATAATAGTAATTAAGACTTTTATTACAAGTGATGGAAAACCAGTTTAATCAACTCAAAGACAAAATAGGAAGTTTATTTCAAAAAGAGTGGGGCCCCTTAAAATAAAATTTTTTTTTAAAAAAAGAATGTAACTACAAAGCTTAGAACAGAGTAGGGATATAGCTGAGCCTTAGAAAAAAACTGCATTCTGGAACACCAGCAGGACTCTCCTTTTTCTTTTAGCTGCTGTCTACTTGTAGCCTTTTTTCATCTATTTTATTGTAGACAGGCTTTCTCCAGGTTGTTGAAAGTACAGACATGAGCACCATTTGAGTTTGCATCTTGCATCTTCAATTTTATTTCAGAAACTAATCTGAATCAGTTCTCAGCTCAGAATTTCCGAAAAATGGGTTCTGCATT
>NW_007027643.1:0-787 GCF_000164805.1 Carlito syrichta | reverse complement strand
TCAAACCTGTGGGCTCAGGCAATCCATTCATCTCGGCCTCCCAAAGCACTGGAATTACAGGCTGAGCCACCAAGTCCAGCTGTTGATGTATTTTGAGAGTTCTTTGTATATTTTTGTAATTGACTTCTATCAGATATGTCTTTGGTACATATTTTTCCTAAATCTCTAAAGTCTTGTGGAGAATTATATCCAGGATCATCTGGATGAAGTCATTCTTATAGAGTTCATGATATTTCAGATATTTGCCTTAAAATCAATGTATACTTGAAAAATCTCTTTAGACCAGAAATTGTTCTGAGTTATTCTATTTGACAGAACTTTTTAGTTAACTGAAGTATGAGTTGGAGGGTGAAAGTGGTCTGGGGCATTTGGTATAGTTGATCTCTTCATGTAAAGGTAAGTAAAGTCTTCTGGCTGACAACTGCAATATGGAATGTCATGGCCTAGCTTCTCAGTGTGTTTTTTGGGTGATATAATATTGCACCTCTTCTTATTTTTAGATTAAGTGGAAAATTTCATATATCTATATATCTGCATATATATATATATATATATATACACATATATATAATGAACATATATAAACATACACATACATCTCGGTGTCTACATTTGATCTACATAAAAGAAGAAACCAAGATTATTCACAAACAGAACACTCAGTTAAATTTGAAGTTCAGATAAAACAATTTTTTAATTATCTGTATGTTACAAATGATTATACTAACAAAAAATGATTATACTATCTCTTTATTGAACTTCAAATTTAACTGAACATTGGGATTTT
>NW_007027642.1:0-878 GCF_000164805.1 Carlito syrichta | reverse complement strand
GGCACTATCTACATGCAACTTAGAGCATGACTTCTTTCAAAATTCCCTTCTGTCCAACTCTGTTAGTAATATCCTTCTACTTCCCGGAAAGCTATATGGTCTATCAGTAAATCACTGACTTGAAAGACAGGTAGACTCTAGTTTTAATCCTGGTCTTTCCACTTACCAGTTCTATGATGCTGGACAAGTTGTCTAAATGTTCTGTGTAACTCAGATAGAAGAATGATGCATTAAATGAGATAGCATATGGAAAGCACCCAACACTTGCCTAATTTTCCTTACTTTTTGTTTGTATCATTGGCTCATGACAATTCAAAATCCACTCTATAAACCAGTCCACTAAAATATAAGCTGTTTCTCAACTCAGAAATAATTATGCCAAATTTGTTAACAAGATATCCCTAAATATCTCACATTAAGAATGCATGTTTACTCAGACTGAAATTTAACTCCACCTTGCTTTCAAAAGTGTACTCTTTGGAGGGCAAAAATGTCTCTTTTCTGATCTCTCAGATGGTTTTGTAACTTTCAGGTAATCACTTATAAAAGTTGCAATAGAGATTAAAATTATTTTGAAAATAATCAATAAATTTTATGCAATCATCTCTATGTGACTTGTTCCTCAGAATCTGAATCCCAGTTGCAGTTTCAGTGTCTCAAAGTTTTCTTGCTTCTCACGCTTGTACAAAATATAAGACTTTCACTAATTCAAGCAAAATTAGTGATTGGAGAATAATATCTGCTTTTGAACTCCATCTGATGCTTAACTGAAAGTTTATACCAATATGAAAAAAGGAAATGAATTCTTTTTTTAAAATTTTAAAGATGTGGCCTACAATTCAAGATTAGATAGCTAAGTGGTCATTGTACAGGTAAAC
>NW_007027641.1:0-797 GCF_000164805.1 Carlito syrichta | reverse complement strand
ACTTAAATACCTGACTTAAATAGTTAACTAACTAGTGAGCTAGTTGACTTAGCTAGTTGACTTTGTTAGCTAGCTGGTTAGCTATTTGGCTTAGGTAGCTGACTTAACTAGCTGGCTAACGAGATAGCTAGCTGACTTAACGAGTTGGTTAACAAGTTAGCTACCTGTTTTAACTAGTTGGTAAACGAGTTAACTAGCTAAATTAACTAGTTGCTTAACGAGTTAGCTAGGTGACTTAACTTGGAGTTTGATGAGTCAGCAGAATAGTTAGCTGTTTTAACACGTTGGCTGACTACACGATCGACTTGTTATCTTCCTTAACAAGTTGGCTGACTAGTCGGCAGACTAGTTAGCTGGGATAGATAATTGACTAATGAGTTAGCCCACTAGATAGCTCTGTTAACTTTTTGGATGGCCAATGTGCTGACCTAACTAGAGGGCTGATTATTAGGCCGATTATTTAAATGATCTAACTTGTCAGCAACTACTTAGCTGATCTAACTTGTCAGTAGACAAATTGGCACACAATTTGGCAGATTGGTTAGCTGACTTAACGAGCTAGGCAGCTGCTAAGCCAGCTGACTAAACTAGCTGACATAACAAGCTGTCCAACTGGCTAGACAGCTGACTTAATTGCCTAGCAACCTAGGTAGCCAGCAGCCTAGCCGGCTCATTTAAGTAGCTGAATTAACGAAGTAGTCAGCTGACTAGCCAGCACACTTAACTAGATAGCTACCTGTCTAGACAGCTGGATAGCCAGCTGACTTAAATAGCTGACATAACTAGGTAGTCTGATG
>NW_007027640.1:0-788 GCF_000164805.1 Carlito syrichta | reverse complement strand
AGAGGCTGAGGAGGTAGTATTGCTGGAGTCTAACATTTTGGGTCTGGCAGCTAAAGACTGTCGTGTCCCCATGACCCAGCATGGGCCACAGAGCCAGACCCTGTCTACAAAAACATCAGAATCATAAAAAGATTCTCAACTGTATGGGTGGTGTTCACAGGGCACCTTACTTTAGAGCCAGGAAAAATGGTATTGGGGAAGAAGAAATGTCCCCTGATGAGGGATGTTTCCCTGGCCTTTCTTGGCAGGAAACCAGCCAGGGAGCTTCGGGAACTCCCACAACAAAGTAGGGGCAGCCATTGGGAGTGTTTGGGGCTGGAAGGTGCTGAGTTTGGGGGAGTCTCACATTTGGGGGGCATGCAAGAAGAAATGAGGGCAGAAGGTTTACAGGAGAATGGATTTCTTTTTCTTTCTTTCTTTCATTCTTTCTTTCTTTTGTTCTTTCTTTCTTTTGTTCTTTCTTTCTTTCTTTTTTTCTTTCTTTCTTTTCCTCTCTCTCTTTTACTTCCTCACTTGGTAGCCCTGACTGCTCTCAAAGCATCCAACTTAGGCCTTCCGTTCGGCCTTGGCCTCTCAAACTGCTACAATCACAGGCTTTCCATTTGATTGACATACTGGTCTTCCTGCCTGGTCTTGAACTCTGGGCCTGAGGCCATTCACACGCTGAGTTCTGCCTTCACCCAAGTATTTCTGGGTTTTGCTTGGTGTCGAAGTAGGGCCTTGCTATGGTGTCCAGTCTGGTCTATGCTCCTGGGCTCTGGCCAACTTCCCATACCTGCCTCCCTGAG
>NW_007027639.1:0-786 GCF_000164805.1 Carlito syrichta | reverse complement strand
ATGACTACCATGAGCTGGACATGTTTCAGGCTCTGGGAATGCAGACGCTAACAAGAGGTTGTGCTCAAGAGTTCAGGACATGGAAAACAGCACTGGGCCTGCTGTGTGGAGAGTGGGGAGGGGTGGAGAGCTGTTGCTGTGGGGTCCCTAGGGATCAGCTGACTTGGCTCCATCAAGGATGTCTTCAGAGCCAAGTCGTGAGATGGCCCTGGAGGATTTGAGGGGCCAACCACGTCACAGACCATGAAGGACTTTTTGGTTGGAGAGCCATGTGCAGGGACTCAGCAGGCTTTGGAGGTAGAGCGGGTGTGAGGATCAGCCGGTGAGTTCTGTGCTGGGAGGAGGTGAGCCCAGTGTTGTCGGAGTGAAGGCTGCAAATGGGCAGGAAGGGACTGGACATGGGGGACTTGGTGTCAGTATGAGGAGTTCACACAAGTCTGAGGTGCAAGGAGCTCTTGAAGCCTCCTTAGTCAGGGAGTGAGGAGATGAGTTACCCTAACAGATTTTAGAATGGTGTTGTGAAAGGTAGGCTCAGGGGAGGAAGGAGTTGAGGAAGAAGCTGTTCTAATGGGAGATGCCAGAGAGGATAAGACTGACATTCTTTGTGTCATTTCCTACATGTTACCTTGGGAGGTTACATATATCATTGTTTTATTTTAAAAATGGAATCTTAAGCCGGGCTCGGTGACTCAGCCTGTAATCCCACACCTTTGGGCGGCTGAGGTGAGTGGATTGCCTGAGCCACGGGTTTGAGACCCGCTTGGGCGGCGAGACCTCATCTCTACA
>NW_007027638.1:0-939 GCF_000164805.1 Carlito syrichta | reverse complement strand
CCCTTGCATATGTTAGAAAACGCCAAGTGGCATAGTGGGAAAATTGGAAAAATAAGCCATGATATTTCCAGGTTAGCTGTGATTCTTCACATAAACATGCCATCTTCTTCTTCCATGACTGCAGAGAATTTCTTCAGCTGTATCAACAACAAAGACGGAAGACAGAAGGGCCTCAGTTGCCCGGTCTCGCTTTGCAGCCGGGTGTCCTGGGCACCTGGACTTTGTCAATCAGGCGGGCCTCCAAGGCTGGCTCCCAACAGTGACCCTGCACCTGTCCTGACATTGCTACACATTTGTGTTTTTATCTCTTGGCTTTCTTTTGTTTTCTTCAATAGTCAGTGTGTGTGTCATACAGAGAATCCACACACAAGACAAACTGGGAACTAGGACCTCCCATCCAAGAAATCTTGCTTGGATGTCTACTCCCATTGAGTCTAGTCTGAATCCTTGAGCTAACTCACTGCCAGTTTCACTGTAGAAACCAGAGGGGAGCAGTGAGGTGTGACCTGCACAATGGAGTCTGAGAAGTCCAGCAGGCATTAGAATCTGTGAAGCTTGAGTGGGAATTTAGGGTGGTTGTTGTGACTTTGAACTTCAAGCAATTATTGGGGCTCTGGAGCAGAACTTTACCCAAGGAAGGAGCTCAGGATGAAGCTAAAGACTCTGAGATTGTAGTTGGAGAATGTGGAGCCAGGAAAACCAAGAAAAGTGGGAGTGATGATGAAGGCCTGAATATTTCAAACCCAGAAGATAGGAGCATGTCTGTGTGACAGAGGGGGTTGGAGGGCCCAGAAGAAGTGGAGTGTTCAGGGACTGTCTAAGGTCACTTTCACATGGCCAGGGCTTCCTCTCAGGCTGCAGATTCCCCTTTCAACTGTCCCCACAAGAATTAGCTCCTTCAAGACTCCCACTTAGGAAACCTATTCTGGTGCCTAGTTC
>NW_007027637.1:0-775 GCF_000164805.1 Carlito syrichta | reverse complement strand
ATCAAGTTACTTAATTCAATTGGCTAGAAAGCAAGTCAGCTAGTTAAGACAGCTAGTTAACTCAGCTGGCTAGCCAGCTCGCTAGTTAGGTAGTGACATAGTTAAGTGAGTTGACTGGCCAGATGGCTAGCTAATTAAGTCAGCTAGTTAAGTCAGCTGGCTATCTCGGTGGTAAGAGAGGTAGAGAGCTAGTTATGTCAGCTGGCTAGCCAGTTGGATAACTACCTAGTCAGCTAGTTTAGTCACCTGACTGGCCAACTCCTTAGCTCGTTAATCAAGTAGTTAATTCAGCCTTCTTAACAGCTTCCTAGCTCGTTTAGTCACCTCATTAAGTCAGTTGGCTAGGTTGCTCGCTTGCTAGTCAAAAAGCTAATCAATTCAGATGACTAGACAGCTGTCTAGCTACATATTTCAGCTAGATAAATCAGTGGCTAGCTAGGTAGCTAGTTAGTTAAATCAGCTATTTATGTCAACTGGCTAGCTAGTTAAGTCAACTATTTGAGTCGTCTAGATAGGTAGATAGCTAGCTAGGTAGCTAGCTAGTTATTTCAGGTGGTTAATTCAGCTGGCTATTTAGGAAACTAGCTTGTTAATCAGCTAGGTAAGTGAACTGGTTAGCAAGTTAGTCAGCTTGTTAAGTCAGCTGGCTAGCCAGCTGCCTATGTGTGTAGCTAGCTAGTTAAGTCAGCTGGCTAGCTAGCTGGTGAGCTAGGTAACTAGGTTGTTAAGTCAGCTGGCAAGCCAGCGGGATACATAGGTAGCTAGCTATTAAGTT
>NW_007027636.1:0-720 GCF_000164805.1 Carlito syrichta | reverse complement strand
TGAGACTATTATAGGAAGTGGCACTTCACTACGCTGGCTAGCTCAGCGGGCCGAGAATTTCATGCATCCAAATCAAGCTCGAGCACCCCAGAACAGGAGACGTGGGGTCTTATACCCTCATTTAGGTAATGGAGGGGGGTCGTGTTGAGTGATTAAATACTTCCTTTGGAATCTTACAAGGTTGTACTCAGCAAAATCAGATTTTTCAAAGAACAAATGGTTTCCAGAAACTGCAGGCTTGTAAACTGTCAACTTCAGAAGGGGGGTTTTTGGATAAGTCTGTGAATTAGCCACTCTTTTTGCATATCCATTAAATGGCTATTCTTTGGGCCATTTGGCCTTTACCAAAAAAAACCTGCCTGGCGCCCGGGTGTCTTTAAAGTTGCAACTTGCCTTGCAAAAGAAAATACCTTTACCTGCTATCAACTCCTTTCCTGCCCTGGGCTAGTGATTGCCATGAAGCCAACTGCTAATCCTGAACCAGCTACTTGTTTCTGTGTTTATTCATTCAATCATACAAGAAATATATTTGAACATTTGCTGCATCTGCCACAGAAATACCCAAGTAATTATGAGTATGTCTTTAAACTGAAATAACAATTTCCAGCTCTGGAAATGACAGAATAGAGAAAAGAAACAAGAAGTTGAGGGGAAAAAAATGTTTTCTGTATGTCTGGGTTAGGAAAAGCACAAAACCTATTAATGTTGATTTGTAGTTTG
>NW_007027635.1:0-935 GCF_000164805.1 Carlito syrichta | reverse complement strand
ATAAATTAGGTCTGTCATATTAGTTTATGTTTTGGGGCACACAGTATATAAAGGTATCATTTTGTGACATCACCAAGCAAAAAAGGTAGGGACAAAACTGTTAGTGAGCAGAGTTTTGTAAGTTCATTAAAGGTAAGCTGGTATAAATTCAACTTAGAGTAGTTGAACTGTAGGATATCAAATGCCATCCCCATGATAACCACAAAGATTGCTGTAGAATACATAAAGAGAAAATGAGAATTTTAAATATTTTAGTACAAAAAAATCAATTGAACACAAAAGAAGACAATAATTCAGAAAATGACAAAAAATAAGTATAATGCATAGAGAAACAAGTAGCAAACAGTAAGAAATAACTCCTTAGTTATAGTAACCTTAAATGTAAATGGATTAAGTTATTCAATAAAAAGACTGACCAAATGGATAAAAACCAGAATCCAATTAAAGGGAGAATAAAGGCTGGCAGACTGGATTGAAACCATAATCCAACTATAGCTTTTATGGTGATGGTTTCACAACATTCTGACTGCACTTAACGTCACTGATTGTACACTTAAAATAATATGAGTAAATTTCATGTTTGGTTAAAAAAATAAATTGTAAAAAAGGAAAACTAATCTAATAAAAAATCTTTGTTCTTTCTCTTAATTTAGTAGAAAAGTTGTAAATGAAATAATGATGACAGAGTCTGTTTCTTAGTTAGCCTCAGCGAACATAGCAAAATACCATAGACAGGTGACTTAAACAACAAACATTTATTTATCAGGGTTTTGAAGGTCTTGTACAGGAGGCTCTTTTGATTTTTAATTTTTTAAAGAGATAGTGTCTCACCATGTTGCACAGGCTGGACTTCAATTCTGGGGCTCAAGTTATCCTCTCACCTCAGCTTCATGAATAGCCATGACTGCAGATGTGCAACACCATGGTTCGCATTG
>NW_007027634.1:0-750 GCF_000164805.1 Carlito syrichta | reverse complement strand
GATAAATACAAAAACATATACATATGTATATAGTTATATATATATGTTTTATGTATAGTGTTTTATATACATATTTGTTGGATGTTTCTCTCTTCAGAATTTTAAGCTCCACAAAGACAAAGTCTGATTTTTTTTTTTTTAATGACATATTTCTGGTGCCTAACAGTACTCAACATATAGTAGGTATCGATAAAACTTGTTAGGAGAATAAATGCTTTATAGAACTCCTGCATGCCAGAAGTCTTTCTGTCCACAAAAGATAATTATAGCTCAAAGTCCATTCTTTCTCTCTCTCTCTCTCTCTTTTATTATTTATTTATTTATTTATTTATTTATTTATTGAGTCAGGCTCTCACTCTGTGGTCCAGGCTGGAGAGCAGTGGCACAATCATGACTCACCAAATCTCAAAATCCTGGGCTCAAGCAATCTTCCCACCTCACCTCCTGGATGATTGGGACTGCACGTGTGCACCACCATGCCCAGCTAATTTTTTAATATTTTAATAGAGACAAGGTCTTGCTATGTTGTCCAGGCTGGAAAAGTTAATTCTCCTAAAGATATTTTTTCCCTCAGCGCCACATGAGCCAATTTCTCAAAGAGAATGTATTTATTCTTCCAGGCTGATTGTTTGGTAACCTTTTAGCAGAGCTGTTTAGTAAGAAATCAGAGTTAGAGCTCTGATGAAGCCTGACTCGATGGAGAGAATCCAAATTTGAAATCTTTTTCTAATGCTTTGGAAAGATATAAAG
>NW_007027633.1:0-693 GCF_000164805.1 Carlito syrichta | reverse complement strand
CCATTCAATAAAGAGATAGCATTATCAAATGAATGTTAGGATCACCATGCGATAGACAGTATAGTCAAAGAAAATGGTGGAAGTACGGTTTTTAGAGGTGCACAAGACCACTTTGAAATGTTATTTGAAATTTGAAAGCATTGTGGAAGTGTGACAACGGAGGCGTGAGTATGCAACAGAACCTCCAACATGCTTAACAATTTCCACATGTTTATGGTAAGTTTGAGATGCATGGGATCGTGTGTGATGTGCACAAGGGAAGATCTGGGAGGCCTTGCCCAGGAACAAGTCCTGCAGTCGTTCACCATCATCAGAAGTGTCTGGATGCTGATGGGAACCACTTTCAGCAGCTCTTGTACTTGCAGAAGTCAAATGTAACTTGGATTCATCTTTTGTTATCACTGTGTATTGAGCATTACAATTTTAATATTTTTTTTCCTTTCTTAAATTGTGTATACTTTTTTGGCACCCTCCATATATATACACACACACTTTATGTATTGATTTACTATGATGAATTGATGTATGTGGTTATGGAGGATGAGACGTTCCCCCACCTACTGTCTGTAACCTGAATATCCAAGACAGTTAGTGGTGTAGTCAGGTCTAAGACCAAAAGTCTGAGCACCAGGAGACTCCAGGGTGTGACTACCAGTCCAAGGGCAGAAAAAGACCTATGTACCAGGCATAGGG
>NW_007027632.1:0-834 GCF_000164805.1 Carlito syrichta | reverse complement strand
AACTGGAAGACACATGGAAATGAAACCAGACTGATGACAGAGAGATCTTTTAGGAAACTGACAATAACCCAGTGCACTGATGATGCTACATCAAGTAAAAGATTGCAAACAGGTCTAATAACACTTAAAGCAGGTATAATAATTGGGCATATAATTTTGTTGTCCAACACAGAACATTTCAGAAAATAAAACATGGTAGCTAGAGAGCCATTTGGACAGAAGAAATAAATCAGGAATGCCCCAGTCAAACTGGGAGGTGTGGTTACCCCTCCAACAAGAAACAAAGAAGACCAACATTGGGAAGATACCCAACAGTCACATGTGACTCATACCTCCATGCACTCAGGGCCACATCTTCCTTTCCTGTATGCCCAGAGCTGCTTTCTTGCCAGGAACTTTATGGCACTGAGTCAATGATCTTTAAATAAATGGATGTCACATGAAGCAGACCTGAAGACAAACAACTGAAAGAGGCATGAAGCTGGCTCCTAGGATTGTGGCTACTTTGTGCATAACAACATTATCACAAGAATCACAGAGACAGGGAGGGCAAGTGCATCCATAGGAGGGCAGGTGGGGTGGGGTCAAGTACGATTGAATATGTGGGTCTGCAACTCATGGCTGAGATCTGGATCATAGATATGGATTTGGGAGCCTGCTGGTTAAGGCCCAGGTATTAAGTAAGGTTCTCTGAGGAGGGTGCATGTGCTAAGGTGAGGGGCAGAAAAGAACTCATAAGAATATGGAGGTTAGCAGGGGGGCAAAAGAAGAAATTAAGAGAAAGATAGGTGCAGAAGGAGTGACAGGAGACACAGAAGAAACCTTCAGAAGGGG
>NW_007027631.1:0-313 GCF_000164805.1 Carlito syrichta | reverse complement strand
TTACGTCAGAAGGTCAGATCAAGGCCTCTTGACATGTGTCTGTTTCTGATTTGTTTTCATGTTGTTTGGTGGTGGTTGTTTTTTAAACCTCAACACATACACACACACACACACACACACACACACACACACACTCACACATGCGCATGCACGCACAAAATCTCAACACAAAAACCAGGAAACAGATTTTTAAAGCTTGGTTACGGCCTCGAGGCACCAAAATAGCTCATCTAAGAAGCTAACGGAATGAACACAAAGTATGGATATGCATAGGAAATCTGACTCACCCTTGAAGAGAAAAAAACTCTGCCAT
>NW_007027630.1:0-818 GCF_000164805.1 Carlito syrichta | reverse complement strand
TGAACTAAAACTCAGACCTTGACCTTAGCCTGCTCTACCTTGTCTCATGGCACCAGGTCCTTCTGTGGGTGGAGGAGGCAGATGGTAAGCCCTCAGATGTTCCTTGGAAGCTCAGAAGTCACATCTAGCAACCATATCTCTTGTCCCTTAATCAGAGCTACTGCCATTTCCTCACTTTACACATTTCTTTTCCAGATAAGGTGATGTTTGAACAAAGGATTTTTTGACTACATATAAATTTGAAAAATCACTGAGATACGTGATTGTCAGAGTTCTGACACTAGTATCCTCAGTTGATTTCATGACATGCAAACTTCCAATCTGAAACACAGCAAATTAACACATATCCTTTCCAGGATCAGACAGTGGATCTTCTGGTCAGATACAGTGGGATATGTAATCATGTCCCTCAGTGTAGAACTGTTAAGTATTTGGTTGATTTTTATGATGAATATAATGTTAAATGGAAAGCTGGGATGACCAACCTGAACAAGGAGAATAATACTTTCAAGTAAAAGTAATTCACCTTTATTCTATTAGTACCAATGAAGATAATTCATTTGAAAGTCTTCTTTGCATCAAAGTATTTAGGCCACAACACAAAGACTGCCTACAGTTTTGTAATGAAGGAGGACAAATACAGTGGTTGCAATAAGTTAGAATAATAATCTTACCATATTATGTCACAAAACTCCCAATAGACGTGTGCAGAAGCACTAATTCAACATCACAGGAACAAACATTGCCACTATTTCTATAGTTTTCTTGTTAACTTCACAAATACATAATATATGCAAAACATACTATTGAGTTCAGTT
>NW_007027629.1:0-833 GCF_000164805.1 Carlito syrichta | reverse complement strand
ACGAGTTAGGTAACTGTTTTTACTAGTTGGCAAATGAGTAAATAGCTGCCTTAACTAGTTGTTAATGAATAGATAAGTGAATTAACTTGTTGGCTAACGAGTCAGCCGACTACTTATATTGTTTAACACATTGGCTGCTACTAGGCCGACTTGTTGACTGGCTTAACAATTTGGCCGACTAGTCGGCCGACTAGTTAGCTTGGTTAACAAGATGACTGACAAGTTGGCCCACTAGTTAGCAATGTTAACTTGTTGCCAGCTCATTTTCTGATCTATTTAATCGGCCGACTATTTGGCGAACAAGTTAGCTGACCTAACTAGTCGGCCGACTAGTTAGCTGTGCTAACTTGTTGGCTGACAAGTTGGTCAACTAGGCGGACGATTGTAAAGCTCACTTTACTACTTGGACGGCTAGATGGCGGACCGGTTGCCAGACTTAACTAGTCGACCAGCATGTGAGCCAACAGGTGAGCTGACTTAATTAGTCGGTCGGTGAGACAGCCAACTGTTCAGCTGACATAACAAGTCGGCCAGCAAGTGAGCCGACTGGTAAACTGCCTTACCTAGTCAGCCAACGAGTGAGCCAACTGGTCAGCTGACTTAACTAATCTGCTGGTGAGTGAGCTGACTGGTCAGTTGACTATAGTTGACTGGTGAGTGAGCCAACTGGGTAGAAGACTTAACTAGTTGGCCGATGAGTTACCAGAGAGGTGAGCCAAATTAACTAGTTGGCCATCGAGTGAGCTGATGGGGGAGATGCCTTAATTAGTTGGTCAGTGAGAGCGCTATTTGTGAGCTGACTTAACTAATCGGCTGGTGAGCAAGCCGACTAG
>NW_007027628.1:0-672 GCF_000164805.1 Carlito syrichta | reverse complement strand
CAGCAGTTTGAGAGCCCCAGGTCAACAGAATGGCCTGACTTGGGGGGTTTGGAGCAGTCTGGGCAACCTATTGAGTAAAGGTAAAGAAAGAAAGAAAGAAAGAAAGAAAGAAAGAAAGAAAGAAAGAAAGAAAGAAAGAAAGAAAGAAAGAAAGAAAGAAAGAAGGAAAAGAAACCCATTTTCCTGCAAATATTCTGCTCTCAGTTCTTCACCCCTGCCTCTCCACATGTTAGGGTCCCACAAGCTCGGCACCTTCCAGCCCTAATACCCCCAAATGACTGTGCTCACTTTGTTGCAGGAGTTCCTGACCCTTCCTGGCCGGTTACTTGTCGGTTCTCCTATCCAAGGTGAGAAATGTGCTGGCCCTCCAACTCGGCCACAAGGACGTTCTGCCAAGAAAACCAGGGACACATCCCTCACCAGGGGAAGTTTCTTCCCCCCATTCCCATTTTTTCTGTCTCTAAAGCCAGTCGCCCTGTGAACACACCATGCACAGTTGAGAATCTGTATGATTCTGATGTTTTTGTAGACAAGGTTTGGCTCTGTGGCCCAGGCTGGTGCCCAGGGACATGATCGTTGTTTTCTGCCAGCCTTGAAATTGTGGGCTCCGGCAATCCTCCAACCTTAGCCTCCAGAGTGGCCAGAATGATGGGTACGACCCAAGAATCTCGG
>NW_007027627.1:0-755 GCF_000164805.1 Carlito syrichta | reverse complement strand
GCCAGCTGTATATGTCGGTAGCTAGCTAGTTAATTCAGCTGACTAGCCACCTTGCTAGCTAGAAATATCAGCTAGTTAAGTCAGCTGGTTAGCCAACTGGGTAGCTAGATAGCTACATAGTTAATTCACCTGACTAGCCAACTTTCTAGCTGGTTAAGTCAGCTATTTATATCAGCTGGCTAGCCACCTGCCTAGGTAGGCAGCTAGCTAATTAAGTCAGCTGGCTAGCCTGCTGACTAGCTAATTAACTCAGCGAGTTAAGTGAGCTGGCTAGCTGACTGGCTAGCTAGCTGACTAGCTAGTAAAGCAAGCTGGGCAGCCGGATGGCTATCTAACTAAGTCAACTAGTTAAGTCATTTGGTTAGCCAGCTGGCTAGCTGGGTGGTTATGTTAAGATGGCTGGTTAGCAGAATGTTCAGTTAGGTGGCCAGATAATTAAGCTGGCAAGATAGGCAGCCAAACACCATGGTGGCTGGCTAGTTAAGCCAGCTTTCTATCCCACTGTCCAACCAGACGCCTGGTTATTTAAGCCAGCAGGCTAGCCAGGTGGCCAGTCCGCTGGCTAGCTAGCAAGACTGCCAGTACAGCTAGCCATCCAGGTAACTAGCTAGTTAATCCAGCTGGCTAGCCATCTAGCCAACCAGGTAGCCTGCTAGTTAACTCAGCTGGCTAGCCACCTTTGCAGCCAACTAACTTGTCAGATAGTTGTCAGCTAGCTAGCGAACTAGGTAAAGTCAGCTAGCAAGTCAGCTAAC
>NW_007027626.1:0-801 GCF_000164805.1 Carlito syrichta | reverse complement strand
AGCACAATGGGGAACCGTAAAAATTCAAAGCCCCAATAGGTTAGAATGTCTGAGAGAGACATGTGGCAAACTTGAGAGAAATATGAATAACACCTCTGAAAAGGCAGTCTTCACTTCCAGATCCAGCAGCCATGGACTGGGGCTGCTCTCTGATGGCAAATTTCTCTGCAGGAGCTTAGTAAAGCAAAGAATGCCTGAAGTGTTTGATTCACTTCTGCTTCTGTGACAGAGGTAAGTTTCTCATTCTCACCCAATTTTGTGTTAGATACTGGAGCATACAGAAGTACTAAAACAAGTTATCTATTATTTTCATTAGCATTTATTGATCACTTAACTACACAAGCCTGAACTAAGCTCTAGTATCAGGTATCATTCTTTCCACTATTCCTTTGTTAAGGCAAATTTTTCACCATTTACAGAGAAAACAGCTTCAGACAGGATCAGTTTCATGGCCATTCATATGTCTGTTAAGAAGCAGGGTTGGTATAAAATTTAAGTATCTTTTTTACGCTTTGGAATCATGGGTTGTTACTCAACATCTAGTAAGCTTTGATGTGACATCTGATTAGAAAGAATGTAATTAGTGTACAGGATAGAGCATATATATTTTATTTTGTAAAAAAAAGTATAAAACAAATTTTCAATAATTCTCATGAATTTGCACTTAAAGAGGCTTGAAAGTAACTTCTCATGCTCCTTGATTTCTTGCCACAAAATCTTTTAAAAGCTTTCTTTTTAAAGAGGTGCTTTAAGTTTCAATTAGTTGCATGTTTTCCATAAACAAACTCTTATGTCAAGCTT
>NW_007027625.1:0-896 GCF_000164805.1 Carlito syrichta | reverse complement strand
TAAGAGACTCCAAATTCCTTTGTGCCTTTTTGTCATGTGAGGACACAGCACGAAGACAGTCATCTATGAACCCAAAAGCAGACCCTCCCCAGACACTGAGTCTGCTGGTAACTTGATCTTGAATTTCTCAGCCTCTAGAATTGTGAGAGAGAAATTTTTCTGTTCCATTTGTAAGCCAATCAGCCTACAGTATTCTGCTATGACAGCTCAAATATATTAAGATTATCTGTAGCATACGTTTCTTCAAAACTTTCATATGTGTGTGTGAGTGTATAAATTATCAAACCAAACTGGGCATGGTGGCTCACACCTGTAAGTAATTTCAGCACTTCAGGAGGCAGAGGCAAGAGGACTGCCTGAGCCCAGGGACTGGTGACCAGGTTGGGCAACTTAGCAAGACCTCATCTCTACAATAAATTTTAAAAATCAGCTGGATATGGTAATGCATGCCTGTAGTCTCAGCTACTAGGAAGGCTAAGGTGGAAGGATCTGCAGTAGCCATATCTGTGCCACTGCACTCCAGCCTAGGTGACAGAGTGAGACGCCGACTCTAAATAAATAAATAAATAAATAAATAAATAAATAAATAAATGAGCAAGCCACATACTCAAAATCTATAACACTGGCTACATTAAAAGTTCTGTTATTTTTTCTAAAGATGCAGATCAGCACAACCTAGTTAAAACTGGCACCCACCTCCAGAGGTGGGCTCCATTTTGTATGTATGTAGCCCTGCAATCTTGGAATCTGAAGGCTAAGTCGGCTCACTCTTGGTAATACATCCTGTGCAAGACCCTGAAGTCATGAACTCCATACTATACAACTCTTTGGACTTACTCAAGGAAACATTTTACTCCACAGCCCCAGGCCAACTCCCTGACAACAGCTGTTAGTCT
>NW_007027624.1:0-467 GCF_000164805.1 Carlito syrichta | reverse complement strand
GGGGTCCAGCCCCGGACTCTGAGGCCCAATAGGATGGGTCGGGCGCCATCTGTAGCTGCCCTCGGGGCTGGCCCAGGCTGGGAAAGCTCCAGTCCTGCAGGGTCCTTGGACCACCCATCTGGGGTGCCACCCTCAGACTTCCCAGGGCCTGGGCTCTCGCTAGGGCCAGCATCCAACTCAACGAGGAGGCACAGGGCCTGGGGAGGAGTGGAGGAGAGAGGAGGCTCCAGGCCAGGTAACTCCCATGGAGCCAGGTTCACCCGGAAAAGGCTTCTCCCTCAGAGGTGACAAGGACCTAAAGGAGAGGAAAGAAGAAAATCTGCCAACAGGGGCAAGCCAAGGCCCCTAACACAGAGAAACACATCTCAACGGGTCCTCCGGGTCAGATGGTCATCCCGAGGCAGGAGCCTGACGCAGAACCAGGAGAGGAAGTCAAGGGTAGGTGAGCTGGAGAGACGAGGGCTGGA
>NW_007027623.1:0-963 GCF_000164805.1 Carlito syrichta | reverse complement strand
GACAGGGATCAACTCACATTTCAATAATTAGCCTGAATGTGAATGAAAATAAATGCACCACTGAAAAAGACGTAAAAGACAAAATGGATAAAATATCATGAGGCAACCATATACCATCTCCAGGAGACTCATCTCACCAGAAAGCACACTCAAAGACTCAAAGTAAGAGGATGGGAAACAAAATTTCAGGTGAAAGGAACACAAAAGAAAACAAGACTTGCAAGTTTAACTTATTTATCTGATAAGACAAAATACCCTTTAAGCTATCAAAAATTCAAAAAGATACAGAAAGTCCCTATATCATGATAAAAGATTCAATCCATCAACAAGAAATATCCATCCTAAACATATATACACCTAACAGTGGAGCACCAACTTTCTTAAAGCAGTTTATAGGCAAAATAAAAAAGATATTGACTCTAACACTATTATAACTGGGGATTTTAATACCCCCCTCACAATGCTAAACAGATCATCAAGACAAAATAATCAGCCTGGAGATCCAGGACCTCAATGTGACGCTTGACCATATGGACTTAATTGATATCTACAGAACACTCCACCCAACGACCACAGAATATACATTCTACTTACCACCATAAGGAATGTATTCTAAATAGACCATATCTCTGGCCATAAATCAAGCATAAACCAATTTCATAAGACTGAAATTCTGCCATGCACCTTCTCAGACCACAGTGGAATAAAAAGAAATATCAACACAATCAAAGTTCCCCCAAACCCCACAAAGACATGGACACTAAACAGCATGATGCTAAGCAACTCCTGGGTCACCACAGAAATCAAAACAGAGGTTTATAGATACCTGGAAACTAATGTAAATGAAGAAACGTCTTACAAAAACCTCTGGAATGCCATGAATGCAGTATTAAGAGGGGAATTCATATCACAACAATCACACATAAAGAGAAAGGAAAGATCCCAAGTTAACACCAACAAGTC
>NW_007027622.1:0-765 GCF_000164805.1 Carlito syrichta | reverse complement strand
AAAAATCAGCGTTTAGAAAGCTGGAACACAGGTAATAGCAGTTCTTCATATGCAGTATCTATATGATCTCTAGCTAAGGAGAACTAAGAAACGTCTTATACACGGTTCCTCCATCACAATATCTACATGACATCAAGCTAATGGCAAAACAAGAATCAGGGTTTCCAAACAGGATTCCGGGGAAAGGGAGTTCTCATATACAGGACTTTACTCGTCCCGTCGGTAAAGACGAATAAGGAATCTGTGATACACAAGTCCAGAATCCGAAAAATTCTCAAGGTGTCTTGCTCGGTATAAACAAGAATCAAGGCTTTGAGCTCATCTCAAGTTTCAGAGATATTTGGCTTGTGGGTATTATGAATCAGTCATTTCAGGATTCCAGCAACATTCTGGTCCTCTTGAGAGTTGTAATCGGGTATCTGGTAGTACAAATCCCTTAAGTTCCTCGGAACAAGTAAGGCCACACTCCCGGAAATAAAGTATCATATTGCTGTATTTGGCTGTAACTTTGGTCTTAAGATGAACTTGGTAATCCTTAAATTTCTGTTTGTACTTTATCTGTAGAGGGGCCGAGGGATTCGCAGTTGCCAAATATTTAGTACGTATTATATAAAATGTAACCAGGATCCGTGGATTCCAAGTCCTTAGGAAACATCTGGGCATCTGCGTTTTGGTACACAGAGTTTTGGAATCCACATGGACAGGGAAATTCAGGGTATCCTGCTGAGAACGGAAAGGGAATCCGGTTCTGGAGTTCTCTATCGC
>NW_007027621.1:0-1033 GCF_000164805.1 Carlito syrichta | reverse complement strand
TAGGTAGCCAGCCGGCTAGCCTGCCGTCTAGCCAGCTCACTTAACTCGCTGAATTAACTACCTAGCTAGCTGGCTAGCCAGCTGACTTTATTACCTAGCTACTTACCTAGCCAATTGGCTAGCCACCTGACTTAAAAACCTGACTTAACAAACTAGCCAGCTGATGTAACTAGCAAGCTATCTAGCTAGCCATTTGGCTAGCCACTTGATTTAACTAGAGTACTTAACCAGCTAGCCAGCTGGCTAGCGAGCTAACTCAACTAGCTGAAAAACTAGATAGCCAGCTGTGTAGCCAGCTGACAACTAGCAGACATCACTAGCTAGACAGGTGGCTAAACAGCTGACTTAAATAGCTAGCTCCTGAGGTATCCCACTGGCTTGCCAGCTTACTTAACTATGAAGCTAACTAGTTAAACAGCTGGCTAGCGAGCTGACTTTAATAGGCAAATTAACTAGCTAGACAGCTGGCTAGCCAGCTGACTTAACTAGCTGACTTAACTAGCAAGCACCCCAGCTAGCCAGCTGATTTTACTAGCTGAAATTACTAGCTAGCTACCTAGCTAGCTCACTACCTATCTAGGTGACATAACTAGATTACTTAACTAGCTAGATAGCTGATATAACTAGGTGACTTAACTAGCTATCTTCCTATCTAGCAAGCTGACTTAACTAGCTGAAATAACTAACTAGTCAGTTGGGTAACCATCTGACTTAACTAGCTTTTTATCTAGCTAGTGAGCTGGCTAGCAAACTGACTTAATGAGGTGACTTAAATAGCTAGTCAGCTGGTTAGCCAGCTTACTTAACTAGTTGATTTATGAGCTAGGCAGTTGGCCAGTCAAGTGAATATACTACCTGAATTAACTAGATATCCAGGTGGCAAACCAGCTGACTTAACTAGCTCTTTACCTCTCTAGCCACCTGGATAGCCAGCTATTTAACTAGCTGACATAATTAGCTAGCCAGCTGGTTAGCCAACTGACTTAACTAGGTCACTACCTAGCCAGCCAGTTTGCTAACCAGCTGACATAAC
>NW_007027620.1:0-718 GCF_000164805.1 Carlito syrichta | reverse complement strand
GAGTCAGCTAGGTAGCTCGTTAGCTAATGAATTAAGTAGATGGATTAAGTCAGCTAGCTAGCATGTTAGTTAATGAGTAAGTGAACTAGTTAGCAAGCAGGTTAGTTCAACTAGCTAGCTAGGGAGCTAACTATTTAAGTCAGTTGGTTAGCTACGTAGCTAGCTAGTTATCTAACTATTTATGTCAGATGGCTAGCAAGGTAGCTAGCTAGTTAGCTAACTATTTAAGTCAGGAGGCTAGCTAAGTAGCTAGCTTAAGTCATCTAGTTAAATCAGCTAGCTAGCCAGCTGGCTGCCTGGTTATGTCACCTTGTTAACTCAGCAGGCCAGCAAGCTGCCTAGCTAGTTAAGTCAGCTGCCTAGACAGCTGGCTAGCTGGTTAAGTCAGCTAGTTAATTCAGCTGGCTAGCTGTGTAGCTAGCTAGTTAATGCAGCAAGTTATGTCAATGACATAGTTAGTTAGGTCAGCTAGCTATGTCACCTGGCTAGCTAGATAGGTAGCTAGCTAGTTGTCATCTAGTTCAGTCAGCTGGCTAGCTAGGTAAGTCAGCTAGCTAAGTCAGCAGGCTAGTCAGCTGACTTAACCAGATGAGTTAATTAGCTAGCCACATGGCCAACCCACTGACTTAACTAGCTACCAACACAGCTAGCCAGCTGGCTAGCCAGCAGACTTAGCAAGCTGACTTAACTAGTTAGTTAAGTCAGCTGGTTAGCCAGT
>NW_007027619.1:0-745 GCF_000164805.1 Carlito syrichta | reverse complement strand
TGTGTTATTCATATGCAGGAATGCAACTGCTGGAGATATATATATATATATATATATATATATATATATATATATACGTATATATATATATATTTTTTAACCCTATTTCCTTGATTAAAACATTAAAAGCCCCATGTCCTCAACCTCCCTTGCCACACTGCTCTCTCTTGAGCAGAATAAATTCTTTTGCTTTAACTTTGCAAATATTTGCTTTATTCCTGTGGCACTAGCCCATCCTGCGTTAGTTTATCCTAACAGTGGCCAAGAAGGGGTTCAAGTGTTAGCAGGAGCCAGGCTCAGTGGCTCAGCCTGTAATCCTGCACTTTGGGAGACCAAGGTGAGTGGATTGCCTGAGCCTGTGGGTTCAAGACCTGCCTGGACAACTTGGCGAGACCTCATCTCTACAATAAATCAAAAAATTAGCCGGGCGTGGTAGCGCTCGCCTGTAGTTCCAGCTACTTGGAAGGCTGAGGCGGAAGGATCACCGGCGTCCAGCAAGTCGAGGCTGCGGTGGCCAGGAGCGGCCACTGCACTCCAGTCTGGGAGACAGAGTGAGACTCCAACTCAAAAAAAAAAACAACAACAAGTGTTAGCAGAATCACTGGAGAAGGGATAGAAATGGCTGCCCAGTAGAGCTGGCTAATCTGAGGCCCAGAGTAAGGTTAGAGTCCCAGCTGAAACCCAGGCACAGGATGCCCAGCCTGTGGCTGGAAGTTGTGTAGGCAATCTTGGGGACACTTGAGAT
>NW_007027617.1:0-851 GCF_000164805.1 Carlito syrichta | reverse complement strand
GGTCTTTGGATGGAGTGTTCTATAGGTATCAATTAAGTCCATTTGGTCCAGAGTCTCATTGAGGTTCCGGATCTCCTTGCTGATTTTTTGTCCTGATGATCTGTCTAAGGTTGTGAGTGGTGTATTAAAGTCCCCAGTTATTATGGTGTTAGAGTCAATGTCTTTCTTTAGTTTTCCTAGAAGTTGCTTTATGAATGTTGGTGCGCCTATGTTGGGTGCATATATGTTTAGGATAGATATTTCTTGTTGATGGAGTGAACCTTTTATCATTATGTAGTGGCCCTCTGTATCTTTTTTAATTTTTGATAGCTTAAATGGTATTTTGTCTGAAATTAGGATCGCGACTCCTCCTTTCTTTTGTGTTCCATTCGCCTGAAAATTTGTTTCCCATCCTCTTACTTTGAGTCTGTGTATGTCCTTTCTAGTGAGATGGGTCTCTTGAAGGCAGTATATTGTTGCCTGGTGATATTTTATCCATTTTGTCATTCTATGTCTTTTCAGTGGTGCGTTTAGTCCATTCACATTCAGACTAATTATTGAAATGTGAGAGTTCATCCCTATCATGGAGTTCTTATTGAGTTATTGTTCTTCCACTTGGTTTTTTCTTTTTTCTTTTTCTTTTTTTTTTTTTGTCTTTCTTTTGCTTTTGGGGTTGGTTCGTGTATATTTTATTCTTTTCCCTGTACTCTTGTGAAGAACGTTGTTCTTTTTTCCTTTTCTTCTGTGTTTAGTACTTTCTTAAGTGTTTCATGTAGAGATGGTTTTGTGGCTGCATAAGTTCTTAGGGATTGGATATCTGGGAAAGATTTTAATTCTCCCTCACTGATGAAGCTTAGCTGGCTGGGTAGGTG
>NW_007027616.1:0-599 GCF_000164805.1 Carlito syrichta | reverse complement strand
AGTCATATATATATATATATATATATATATATTATATATACATCTTTATATAAGTTATATGTGTTTTGTGTATGTTTATATCTATATGCACAGACTACTACCTGGAATGATGCTCACCAAACAGGTAGTGGGGTTGGGAGTGATTTCTGCTGTCCTCTTTGTGCTTCTCTAGCTTGCTTATGATGTGCACATACTAGTTTCTTTTTTTTATTATAAAGATGTGGGGTACAATTCAGGGTTAGGTATACAAACGTTGATTATGCAGGTACCCTTCTTGATGAGATATGCCCCTCCCTCCCCTAGTAGTTTCCCTCAACTGCCTATCGCTTTCTAATACTATTATAATTGTTCAAGGTCCACTTATGAGTGAGAACATATGGTACTCTGTTCTTTTTTCTGTGATAGATCACTGAGTATGATCGACTCCAAATCCATCCAAGTTGCTGCAAAGTTCATACGTTTGTCCTTCTTTATGGCTGCATAATATTCCATTGTGTAGATGTGCCCAGCTTCGATGGGCAACATGGTTGGTTCTGTGTTTTTGCTATTGTGAATAGAGCTGCAACAAACATACGTGTGCAGGTATCTTTTTCATAGAG
>NW_007027615.1:2073-4135 GCF_000164805.1 Carlito syrichta | reverse complement strand
CGGGAGTGGCCACTGCACTCCAGTCTGGGCGACAGTGAGACTCCAACTCAAAAAAAAAAGGCAAAAGTGGGCAAAAGATCTAAACAGACACCTTACCAAAGAAGACACAAAGATGGCAAATAACTATATTAAAAGATGCTCAACATCACATGTCATTAGGGAATTTCAAATTAAACCTACACAGTACACCTATCAGAATCACCAAAATCCAAAACACTGACAAAATCAAATGCTGGGGAGGATAAAGAACAGGAATACTTATTCATTGCTGGTGAGAATGCAAAATGGTAAACTACTTTGGGCCAGCAGTGATTATACATAACTTCTAGGTTATTTACCCAATTGAGTTGAAAACTTATGCTTACATATAAAACCTGCACACAAATGTTTATACCACTTTTATTCATAATCACCAAAACTGGAAACAACCAAGATTTCCTTCAATGGGTGAGTAGATGAACACACTATGATACATCCATACAATGGATAAGTATTCAGCAATAAAACATGAGTTACCAAGTCATGAAAATAATTGGAAGAAATGTAAATGCATATTGCTAGGTGAAAAAAAGCCAATCTGAAAAGTCTACACACTGTACAATTCCAACGAACTCTATGCTATTTTGGAAAAGGTAAAACTGTAGAGACAGTAAAAGGTCAGTGATTGCCAGGGACTCAAGGGTGAGGAATAAATAAGTGATGCCCAGGGGATTTTTATGGTGGTAAAAATATTCCGTACGTAAGGGTGGACACACGCCATTATGCCTTTGTCAAAACCCATAGAATACTACAACATAAAGAATTATTCTTAATGTAAATTTGGACGACAGTTAATAATAATATATCAATATTAGCTCATTAATTTTTGTAACAAATGTACCAGACACTAATGCAAGATTTTAATAATAGAGGAAACTGTGTGAAGAGGAACAAGAGTATGGGATGAGCTGATTATATGGAACTCTATGTATTATCTGCTCAATTATTCTGTAAATCTAAAGAAATACTAACAAAAAATAAAGTATATCCATTGTTTTAAAATTAACGAAAAGCAAAGGGATCAAAATAAATAACTTTTCTGGTTCTAATACAAAGGTAATATGCATGTCTTTATATCATAGAAGAGTGATTTCAAACAAGCATATATATGGAAAGTATAAATTTTTTATTATATTTTGCTACTCTTCCTTAATATAGTCTTGAGTGCAGAGCTACATATTCAGTTTGTAAGCAACAAAATATATTTCACTAAAATAATTCATTAATATTCAACTTTCCTTTGTACACTGGAGATATTAGAAAGACCATGTCAGTCATTTTTTAAAAAGTTTCAAAAACGTATGAATTCTAGTGTTTTGGTCTTACTCTTACTGATCTTAAACTATAAATGATGCTCTGGGATGTGAACAAATCATCCTATGTCCCCCACCTCCACCAACAAGTAACAATGCTTTCACCTCTGTTCTTCATATCGCTGATTTTGGTCTGAAGTTTATGGGAAAAATTTAGCTCCGTAGATATGAATGGAAATGCAAGTCTGACAAATCACATCAGCACCAGGACTAAAAGTCCCAGGACTACAAACTACTGTGGAGGAAAACATATGAAGATTATTATAACTTAGAAGTATTTTATACCAATAATATAAATCTGCCTTCAATATCACATCATTTCTGTACCCATATTATACAGAGTAATGTTTTCCTAATTAAGTTGTGGAGGAGTATTTAAAAATTTCAAACTTTCAAACCTTATGGAGAGGGGAAAGTTAGAATCCTAATTTTTCCTTCACTATCAGCATTTTACAGCATCTTCTGTAGTGCCCCATTTCGAGTTTTCTAGTTCTTATTTCCTAGTTCTGTTTTCTAGGTAGAACTATTTCTGTTTTCCTTCATTGTACAACAGCCTAAGTCAGAACACTATAGAAATGTTGTGTAATAGAAGCATATACTTTAGGAAGAATTCATATACATTAAGATAACATCTTTAGAAATTTGGGCTTTGAATTGTTTTTTTTTTTTTTTGAGTTGGAGTCTCACTCGGTCACCCAGACTGGAGTGCA
>NW_007027615.1:0-1726 GCF_000164805.1 Carlito syrichta | reverse complement strand
AGGTCTCGCTGCCCAGGCGGGTCTCGAACCCGCGAGCTCAGGCGATCCACTCACCTCAGCCTCCCAAAGGCGCGGGATTACAGGCTGAGCCACCGAGCCCGGCTGGGCTTTGAATTTTTACTTCCCTTTAGACAAATAAACTTTTTGGTAAGAGATTCCATGTAAAGATTCAATTCAATTATCCTAAGCGAATTACTCATCTATTCTTCTGACTATATAATCTAAATATTTAGGTATTTATATAACATATTTTATAATTACCACAACAGCTAGCACAGTTGCGGTGAAGAACTATATTTTTTCCAAAGCCCAGTCGACAGGTATCCCGATGTGCTATCTGAAAATTGTGGTCTACAAAATGCATAGCTGGTAGAGTTTTATTAAAGTTATGGGAGAACATATATGCTTGGTGCCGAAAAAATTCTTCTATTCGATCTCTTGCCTAAGATTTAAAAATGCCAGAGAGAATACAATTATTAAACCATGAACCAAATTTCTCCTCTAGTATCAGAGGCAATAATGTGCAGTATAACCATGCCATGCTTTATAGCATAGATGAATTCCTGAAAAGTTGTGTGTCAATACTAAAATTAGTCCAGCCTTGACCTTATCAACTACCATCAATTCACACATACAATGGCTAAGAAAAAAATTAAGATTTAAAAACTTTGCTTTAAATTATTTTCAACATGCCTATTCTGTATGTAGATAACTGAGAGTTCTTTATTTATCGATTCCATATAATCACCAAGATAAAAGAGTGAAGAAAATGGAAACCAAGACTTTTCTCTAATCAGCATTATAAACTAATCATGCCAATTTTTTTTTTTTTTTTTTTGAGTTGGAGTCTCACTCTGTCGCCCAGACTGGAGTGCAGTGTCCACTCCTGGTCACCGCTGCCTCGATCCGCTGGGCTCCGGCGATCCTTCCACCTCAGCCTTCCAAGTAGCTGGAACTACAGGCGCGCGCTACCACACCCACCTAATTTTTGATTTATTGTAGAGATGAGGTCTCGCCAAGTGGCCTGGGCAGGTCTCGAACCCGCGGGCTCGGGCTACTCACCTCAGCCTCCCAAGGCACGGGATTACAGGCTGAGCCCGGTTAATCATGTAAATTTTGTTTCACTTTTTTGAGCACATATAGAACTGAATACTTCTCATAAGCCATGTACCACTGTGAGTGTATGGACTCAGAAACCATATAAGAGTGAAGGGATTTTTAAGACAACGTCCTTAGCTTCTGAGGATGACAGGGGAGAGAGCAACTATTATGACTAGTTATAGATATAATTTTGGAGGCTCCACTGGCTTAACTTAGGATGACATGATGATGAGGTTGTTCTACAAGTTTGCTGTTTAATCACCATTTGGTGAAGACCAGGGATTTATCCTTTTGATATGAATAAAATATATAACATTAACCTGGGGAAAGTGTCTTAATACTCTAGACATACTACTCCAAAATAACACATCCGAAAATAGCCAAGAATCTCAGAATTTCAGTTTAAAAAACTGAAACCAAAAATCAGTAATACTTTATATTTAAGATTTTTTTTTAAATAGTAACTTTACTCCTTAGAAATGTTTTTTTATTGATAAATATTCATAACATGAAGAAAATAAATTTGTAACTAAACTTTTAAATTCATAAAATGAAGTAGTTACAAAAATCTCTCAATAGCTTTACTGACTACTCAAATACTTCTTTCTTACAATGAATTCTCACC
>NW_007027614.1:0-894 GCF_000164805.1 Carlito syrichta | reverse complement strand
AGCTGACAGGCTTGGCCTTGCTGGCTGTTGAGTGTGCATCAGCTTGGGAAATGCTGTGTCAAATGTTGACTGCATTGTGATGTATTTTCCAGTCGTTTGATTCTGTGTGCTCTACGGTGTAATACACGATTCTCAAGGTACGGCTTGAATGAGCATAGCCGAGCATGTTATGTCGATACTTCACATGTAGGAATGAGCATGTCAATGGTGTCAGACTGAGTGAAATGAGTGCTACACACTCACTTGTAGAAAAGCAGTGCTTGCCTTCTGTTTGAGCCCTGAAACGTTTGACCCCTTGGCGTTTCTCTAGGCTAGGAAATGCAGTCACTCTCGCGTTGGCCTTGCTGAATAAGCGTAGACGGCCTCTGTGAGGCTTGTTGTGCATGTGCATCTTCCCGGGGAAGGAGCTTTTCAAAATGTGCAGCGCTCTTTAGGGGCTATCTATGTTATTCTCAGTTGGTGCATGCTGCAACACATGAGTCTGAGTCTCGCGGTTTTCTTCTCATTTGGACTTCGGCTGTGCAGAGCGCCTCTGTTTGAACTAAGAGTTCTCTCATGGGACACGCTTTGCCCATGTGCAGCTCTACGCTGCCACCCAGGGGGCGATGGGAACCCCACAGTGGAGCAAGAAGGCATTACTTGGTGAATTCCCTGGGTGCATTCTGAAATGTTTCTCCCTTTCAAATTTTTGTGTGGGAGGATACACAATTGCTCTGCCAAACGCATTGACGGAAAAGAGCTGACTGCCTTGGTGGTGCTTGTTTTGAATGTCCGTCTCCCTTGGAAAGTGCTGTGTGAGAAGTGTGCTGCACTGTGAGGTTCTGGCACTGAGTGTGCGTGCTGTCATTCCTCCTTCCCACTTGTTCCCTTTCGTGTATCTTACGCTCTACAGGG
>NW_007027613.1:0-748 GCF_000164805.1 Carlito syrichta | reverse complement strand
CAACCATGTCGCACTTCAAAGCTGGAATGGATAAAATGAATGTGGAACATACACAAAATGGAATGTTACGCATCCCTGACAAGTGACAGGTATAAGGATGTTGCAGAAAGCTTGATGGATATGAATTCGGTCATTCTCCGTGAATTATCACGGAAACAAAGAATAGAGTTCCAAATGTTCTCCCTCATGAGCTGCACTTGATCGATTAGAGTGCTAGAAGAAAGTGATTGGCAGTAGTAGAAAACTGTTTTGGGGTAGGGGTGGGATTGGCTGTGGAGTTATATTGTTAAGGGAGGGAGGGGCAGACCTCACCATCCAGGGACCATGCCTAATCAATGTTTGAATATCTAACTCTGAATTGTACCCCATATTGTGCAACAATTAAAATAAAATAAATACGTCAATAAAAGCTGTAAAACGTGCAACTGACTGTATTTGCTTTCTTCTATTTTTTTTTTTTTAACTTTTTTCCTGTAAAGATAGTTGCAGTCCAGGGTTGGGGATAGAAATGTTCCTTTTGAAGGGATTGATTTCTAAGAAGGGCGCACGACTCCCATTATAACTTCCTTTCCTATTACTACGTGAGAGGCCATTGTACATTTGGTTTCTACTTTGACACTACTACATTTCTCACATAAATGCTGAATGATTTATTCTGCACAAATTGAAACGTGTTGAGATTCCAGACGTGTATCATCCTAAGTCAACTTCACATTGAGGATCAGAGTACCTATGGTGGCTATTCAGA
>NW_007027612.1:0-715 GCF_000164805.1 Carlito syrichta | reverse complement strand
CTCAATCCCATCTAAAAGATAATAGCTCTACCATAGAGAAACAAGGTTAGTTTCCTTTGCACTCTATCAATCAGTGTTGGGATGAATAGAATCTACCCCAACTTAAAGAACTGAGTTTATGATCATATAACATGGGTAAAATAAACATGCAATTTAATGATCATTTCCTATGTGATAGATCCTTTGTATATTGTCATATTCAATCCACACCAAAACATTCAAGACAGTTATATAATGCCCTTTTACAGCTAAGAAGGTGGAACCAAATAAGAACCTTGGCCAAGGTCACATACTAGTAATTTACTGAACTGAAATCAGAACCCAGTTAGGTATGATGCTAGAACCTATACACCTTAACTCACACTATCCTGCCTCAGAAATCAGATATACCTAAATGTAGTTCATATCTTCTCGTTGTGACTGTGACCACTGAGAGCTTACTCAACATCAATCTTCCCTTTCATCCTTACTAGGTATCAAACAGAGCAGTTGTGTATACAGCTACAACCCTACATATAGCAGCTTATTTTACAACCAAGAGTAATGATGGCTAGGTGGAAAATGTTAGGTAGAGTTTCCAGGGAAACTCTTTGAGGAGGGCTAAGTCAGCTGGTTGAATGTCCCTTCTGTCAGTGTGTGTGTGTGTGTGTGTGTGTGTGTGTGTGTGTGTGTGTGTGTGTGTGCGTGTGTGTGTGTGTGTGTGTGTGTGATTTCT
>NW_007027611.1:1966-3631 GCF_000164805.1 Carlito syrichta | reverse complement strand
CCATTGTGAAGTTTTAGTTCTTAAATGATTATTTTTTATAAAATCAGGTTTTGGAAGCTTAAAAGCCATTATCATACAACTGTTTCCAGTCAAGTAAAGTGTTTTAAAATAAGGTGTTGCATTTGTAAAGTATAACAATTAGTTATACTTTTTACATGTATTTAAAATAAAAAATAGCTTGAGAATTCCAGATATGATTCTAGTCCATAAGAATTTGATTTGCTTTTGTATATCTTTTGTACACAACATGTATTCCTAAGTTATCAACCCATCTCAGGTGTATTGATCAGTTAAAATTTGTTCACAATCTCTCTGTTATAGTGTCCTACATGAAATGAGGATTTAAATGGAGATTTGTTCAACAATGGCCTGAAAACCAAATCCAGGCTGTTCCTGTTTTATAAACAAATGTATCCTAACAAGCCATGCCATACAGGTATATGCTGCCTGTCTCTGCTTTCTCACTATAATGCAGCACTGAGCAATTACAACAGATAACAGCCTGCATAAAAGTCTAAAATATTTACTCGCGTTCCTTTATAAAAAACTAACCACCTCTGGTTCAAATGCTTCCTCTTCCATCCCTCCTTTTCCCTCTTTATTTCCTCTCCATCCTTTTTAATCCACAGCAATGAGGAAAATATATGACTTTTCTGAAGTCTGTAAGTCAAAAGATATCTACCTTGAGTTGGGAGATTATTTGGTTTGCTTATTGGAAATAATTTTTTAAAATTATGAAGTAGGGCATTACAACATTTTAACATCCTGTGTAGTACTCCAACTCATTTAATCTGTTATATTTGGAATCTAATTGGTGATTTTTTAAAACATTTATCTTCCAAGTCCAACAAACATGTATTTTATTAATAGATGGATGATAGTATCCAATGAAATATTCCACAGTGAATATCTGCATCTATGGTCTAATAGGCTTGTCTCTGGAAGATCTCAGATTGATTAGAAATCATTTAAATGTATCAATTACCCAGTGAAGACCTTCATATCAATATCAATGCTGTCACTATCCATTAAGTCTAACTGTACTGAATTCCGTCATTAGCACACTGAATTCCTGAACTCAGTAATATTTTATATTCTAATCACTGTAAAATATAGGCAGACACATATCTGCAAACATTTATTGCTGTTTGCAGACAGAGTTTAGTGAATTTAACAACTGTTTTCGTGACAAATTATGAAGATTAGGAAGGAATTCTTCCTATAAGGATGGACATTAATCTAAAAGCATATTTCAGCAAAATCATTAAAGGATGCTTGTTAATTAAAAAGAAAGCCAAGGATTTCTGATGGAAAATATCTAATATTTTGACCTTTTCAATTTTTAAAAATCCATTTTGTAAAGCCGGTCTTGTTATGACTGTGCAGGCAATAAACAGAAAGAAAGTAGCAGTAGATTATAAATGAAAATGTCACAGTAGTGATAGCAGTAAGAGAGAGAAAGAGAATCCATGTATATGGTGTTTACAACTGCATGTTCCAGGGACAAATGTCACTGGGTTTGTAGATTTATTGTATTGATCACTCTTTTTTAGCAAATGGGTTTTACTACTCTGCCACTAATATAATTTTATTTTCCAATTATGAGCCCAGCCTATTTATTTTTATCTCTCTCTTTTATATTAGTCCAAGAGCGAGAGATATGTA
>NW_007027610.1:0-865 GCF_000164805.1 Carlito syrichta | reverse complement strand
CGAGACCCGCCTGGGCAACTGGCAAAACCTCTTCTCTACAACAAATCAAAAAATCAGCCAGGCGTGGTAGCGCGTGCTTGTAGTTCCGGCTACTTGGAAGGCTGAGGCGGAAGGATCGCTGGAGCCCAGCAGGTCGAGGCTGCGGTGGCCGGGAGTGGCCACTGCACTCCAGTCTGGGCGACAGAGTGAGACTCCAACTCAAAAAAAACAAACAAACAAGCAAAAACAAACAAATAAAACGTCTATGGTGATGTCTCCTCTTTCATTTTTGATATAGCAATTTGTGTTTTCTCTCTTTTTTTCTTAGTTTGGCTAGAGATGTATTTATTTTGTTACTCTTTTCAAAGAAACAGCTTTTGTTTTTATCAACTAGTTCCTCCCTCCTGTGCCTTGCATCACTGCTGTCATTCATTTCGCTTATACATAAGCATATATAGAAATATATATATATACACACATATATATAATTAAATACATTGTTGCTGTTATTATTTTAAACGAACTGTTATCTATTAGATCAATTCAGAATTAGATTTTATCTTCACTTATTCCTTCTTTAATGCTCTTCCTTTTCTTATGTAAAGCCAAGTTTCTTACCTATGTCATTTTTTTTTGCTCTAAAGACATTTTTTTTTTTTTAATTAATTTTGGCCGGGCTCAGTGGCTCAGCCTGTAATCCCAGCACTTTGGGAGGCCAAGGAGAGTGGATTGCCTGAGCCTGCGGGTGCGAGACCAGTCCAGGCAACTTGGCAAGACCTTATCTCTACAATAAATAAAAAAATTAGCCAGGTGTGGTAGCACGCACCTGTATTTCTGGCTACTTAGAAGGCTGAGGCGAAAGGATCGCCAGAGCTCAGCAGGTCGA